>NC_046156.1:90946020-91113520 GCF_011064425.1 Rattus rattus
GAGATTCCCCTGATTTTCCATGCCATCCCACCCTCCTGACACTCCCAGCCGTCCCGGTCCGTCCACGCCCCTGCTCTGGAACCCGGGTCATACCCCGTCAGTTCCTGGCAGTCAGGCCCCCGATCCTCAATCCTGTCCCAACTCCCAACAACTCCTCAAGTCCATCGGCCTGTTGCTACCGCCCCACCTGACACCCGGCCGAGCCCACTGGCTCTCGTCACAGACGCCTGACTCATCGCCAGCCACTGCATCCTCCAGGCAAGGCTCTGCCATCCCTTCCTTCACCAACTTCGTCACCTCCCATGAACATTTCCTGAGCTCACGTGTCTTGATCAGCACTGGCACGAGCACACAGGATGGCATTTCATCCCACCATCCAGCCTGGCCACATGCCTGAGCGGGCCCCAGGCAGCACGCCAGCCTGAGCTCCTCGCCGATCGACGTTGAACATTTCAGCTGGAGAATCCACACGAACCCACCTCCTGGAGCCTTGAATTTGCCTTTCAGACACACAGCCCTCCACAGACGGGGTCATCGACGGTTCATGATTGGTCTCATTTCACGACAACCTTCTGAAACTCCTGATCTGCTTGCCTTCCTTTTGACGTTCTCACTGCAGCCTTGCACATCCGCTTCTCACCCACTGCATCTTCTCTGTCCTCCCATACGGGTGTCCATTCCACTTCTCCTGAATTCTTTCCACAATCCAGTTGCCCACACCGGCCTTGCTCAGACCTGTGTCACTATCTCAATTTTTCTCGAAATACCATCCTAGCAGAGACCATCTGTCTCCTGCTGCACCTCATGAACTCTTCCTGAATCCCCTGACCTGTCCACACCAGCTCACGCTCCTGCACCAGCTCTTTTGAGCACCGTGTTTGCTCGCTCTCATTTCAGCAGTCATGAGGTCTCACAAGTCTGCATCTCTGCACCAAACATCTGGGACCTGGGATCCTTCTGCTCTCATGGTTTGATCTGTCTTTCTGTAGATCCAACTCACCTCACCTTTGTCCACCTCTCATCTCCCGATTCTGGAGACCTCCATTTGTCTGGCCATCTGCCTTGATCTTTTCAGCTCCCGTTTGCTCATCTGCCTGTTCCTGATCCCCTTTGCCTCACTCTCAGCTGCTCCAGTCCCGAGCCTGACTTCCCCACCTCTTAGGCAGTCTGCTCTTTCACAGCTTTCAGTATGCCGTTCGTTGCAGTGCATGCCTCTGAGGCATCAGAGTCAGAGTTTCTGCTGTTAACGCTGTCCCATGTTTGCATATATTCGTTTTACATTTTACAGTCAAGCACCTCTGCCTATTCTTCCAATATTTTGAGCAGTCGTTCCCACTCCACGCACATGCAACTCCACTCCCACCACATCCCACACTTTCTGCATGGGTCCTCATCTTTGATCAGAATTGAACAGTGATTTTACCTCCGCCATTCTCAGCAGCTCAGAGGCATGTTCAGTGCTCCTCCTTCTGCTCTTCCAGGCCTTCCCTCACATTCCATCTCAGTGCTGCATTTGCTTCCTGTCCTTCCCAGATCTTCCGGTCCTGGCAGGTCTCTCACATGTCACCTGACTCATCCCTCACCTTTCACTCCCTGCCCAGACCCCCTGTCCGGCTCTCAGCACTGGGTCCTGTCCCTGCCTTGGCCAGCTCACATCTCGACGCCACCGTACCTCGTCGATCTCTCTGCTGATTTGCTCAAACCACTCCCGATCCTCACCAGGCCTTTCATCCCAGGTGTGTCCTGATTTCTCCACTCAACTTCCTGCCACTGAGTGAACAAACCACCAAATTACAGTTGAGTTTCACAACCTCAAAATAATGCCAACCAACTGCATTCCAATCAAAGCTGGGCAACTGAAATGCTCCTGTCGCTCAAATGTCAATCCTGCCTGCCTGATCCATGAGCTGGTTCGAACTGTCCCAATGCAATACCTGTTTGATTCTCTTTCACTGTTGAACAGACCTCCAAATGTTCAAACAGAACTCAGTTCTCGAGACTCTAAACACATCGACGTTAGATAGTTACCACCATCCACTTTCATTTCATTATCTTTTTTTTCACCATTTGAAATCAGCAAAGACAATCCAAGCTCAATCCACCTCCCATGCATGCTTACGCACTGCCCATGTGTTCTCGTCACTACACAGCGCATGTCACTGCACTTCTCAATCTTCACGTGCCTGTCCCACTTCACCTGATTCTTCACCCCAAACTCTTCTGCTCAAACGCTCCATCTCCTTCTTTCTCCCCAGATCCTTCAATTTCACGAATCCTCCAGTTATCTAGAACCGCCCATTCTTGTTCCCTCTGTAACATTTCAGAATGAATTTCAGCCCACATTTTCCCACACAATGATGTACCTTTCATAATCTGTTGGTCACAACATCACTTCACAAAGGAACACAGCAGATCAAACTGTGGGAGCAAAGAATCATTGCATTGATGATTTTAACATGAGGTTCAATGTTTCAACTACCTGAGGTTTCACATCAAACAAGCTTGCATCATTCTCTCACACACAGATCGTTATCAATGACACAAAATGGGGCATGGATAAATTGTGCTCAGACACAGCAGAGATCTCAGACACAACAGTCCTGGGTGTCCCTCCTGCCGTCATCAGTTCAAACCAGACTACTCCACATCCACACTGTTTCAAGAACAGGCCCACGACGCCATCCTGGCTCCCTGTCCCGTCCCGTCCCACCCAGGCCTGTCCTGGCGTCAGCCTGTCCTGCCTGCAGACCCTCCTGCCTCAGAAACAGTCACCATCTGCTTCCCAGATTGCACGTTTTGATTCAAAGTCTGTGAATGTTCACTGTACCATCAAAAATTCCTACCAGAGATATCTGAAAGGCAGAGACAGGACTACCTGTTACCGCAGAACCTGCACACACACACACACACACACACAGATCTGTCTCCTGACAGATGAGCGCTGAAAAACACTCCAACTAAATCACCCACATTTGTTGCAACTCCTGCAGAACATGCCCCTTCTCAGCAGCCTGAAACATCTCAAGAATTGAATCATTCTCTGCTGACGACACGTATCACAGCAGAACAAAGAATTATGATTCCTGGTTGAACTCAATGAAGATCGCACAATCAAAGAAACACAAACATTATTTTATAGAAAATAAAATGGTTCACGTCCACGTTTCAAATGTGCTCTCAAATCCCAGCAATTAGCTGGCAATCTCCACCAAATCAACTTGTCCTAATCACGCACAGGACTCTCATGTCAGCATGTTACTGATTGCCCAGCTCAGCAATCAAAACCAAAATGAACCTGCTTGAACTGTTCAGCCTGTTACATGCTGGAGTGCTTGCCTTCTTTCAACTTCCCATCTGGTCAGGTTTGATCCATCACCATGCTGAGCCGTACTTTGACTCATCACGCCTGGGCCAACTGATGGCTTCCACCTCAAAAAATCAAAAATGTTTTCATAGAACATGGATCATTTCCAAATCATTCTCTTAATATTCATCTAATGAGAATTAAAGAATTTCCACAGAAAAATGCGAGTTGGTCTGCGCATCAGAGCTGAAAATTTCAGACAGTGCCCGCCCAGCTACCTCTGTCACAGGACTCTCAGCCTCAGCTTAGAGACCTTCACTGCTCCTGTCAGTCCACAGAGACCTCAGTGACCATCTCACCCCAGAGTTCAGAATAGATTCTCTGCCTGGATCTGAGAGAGAGCAGTGTTTCGGAGGCTGGAAGCTCACAGCTCAGACTTATTCTGTCACAAACAAACTAAGAATAGATGAAGATTTCACTAAAGGTCAGTAATAATAACAATTATAGAAGAAACTTCAATAAAGAAAGATGCCCATGAACAGTTCACTGGCTCAACAGATTGGACACGAAAAGAAATACCTCTGTCAGCACACAGCTCAGTTCAGAAACAAACAATTACTATTTAGACAAACAAAGCAAACAATACCATCGAACAGAAATATGAACCATCCTACAAAGAATCATAATTGGAATATCTCTGACTTCACACAAGTGGAAGTTGAACAACAAGATACTAGCGTTAATGTTAGCCAATTTTAATGAAATGGACAATGAAAACTTGAGCATTTCAAAGAAAAACAAACAACAACAACAAGCAAATAAACAGCCCTGAGAAATCAAGATACCTTCAACTGAGGGCAGTCTGAAAGGAAACTCCACTAAAAATCTGGTCAAAAACAGACAATTTCCAAACAAACCAGCTCACTGGTTAAACATCCAACAAAGAATCAAAAAATGGAACACACACACACTCTCCCACTCAAATAAACAGGTGACAAGAACTCTCAAAGGAACTGATGCTCAGGATCAAATAGTGTCAAATGAGTCTACAGATTCACGTAATTCCCATTTATCCTTTTCATTTGATCAAACCAAATGTCAACTTCCACTGTCTGTCAACCATTGTTTGTTCTCAGGTGCCTTCATCAATGACTGCCCTGTTCATCGGATGTTGATTTGAAAGATCCTGTTCTCGCCGACTTTCACCACATCTTGGCCAGATGTTTCTCTGTTCCCAGAATGCCGCTTTGTTTCAACATTCCACTCTGCACACACACACACATTTGCACATCCGTCTGGTACAGCTCCTGACACACACACCAGCATCCCAAAGTCTTCCTCTATCTCTTGCAGCCCCTGCTGGTGCTGCCAGTCCATGGCCCTGTCCTTCCCTGCTCTCTGTTCAGGCTCTTCCCTCAGCTTTGTCTTCTGCCTCCATTTCACCCTTCATTCAGCCTGATTGTGCTCTTGCAATTCTTTCAGATCCCTTTGCTCTTCTGCTTCTAAGCCCACCACGCCCCGCATCATTTTCTGTCTTCATCCTCTCATCAACGTGATTTTAACCAGATCTTGTTTTTATTGTATTTGATTTGATGTTGTCTTGTTTTTCTTTTTTTTCTTGACTTGTTTGTCTTATGTTAATGCTTTCAGTGTCAGGAATACAGCACTCCTGACACACAAGCTTATTGGATGGTCAAACCACTGTCAGAATTAGCAGAACAAGGTAACAACAGAGACAAACTGATGGTGAGAGGCAAGCATAGGAACCCAAGCAACAGAAACCAAGACTACAGGGTTTGGGATTTAGCTCAGTGGTAGAGTGCTTGCCTAGCAACCGCAAGGCCCTGGGTTCGGTCCCCAGATTCAAAAAAAAAGAAAAAAAAAAAGAAAGAAACCAAGACTACACGGCATCATCAGAGTCCAATTCTCTCACCAAAGCAAACACTGAATATCCAAATACACAATAAAAGCAAGATCTAGATTTAAAATCACATTTGATCATAATGATGGAGGATTTTAAGAAAGACAAAAAGAACTCCCTTAGAGAAATGCAGGAAAACACTAGTAAACAAGTAGAAGCCCTTAGAGAGGAAACACAAAAAGTCCCTGAAAGAATTACAGGAAAACACAATCAAGCAGGTGAAGGAATTGAAAATGGAACTAGAAGCAATAAAGAAAGCACAAAGGGAGACAAACCTGGATATAGAAAACCAAGTATCTTTGATTTGGGACAGAACTCTGCCTGCTACTGAAAGAAACTGGATCCCAACAGCAACACATCCTTTGGCCAACAATCTCTCCTGCCTTCAAAATGTGCTGGTGCAATTGTTGTGGTCTAAATGACCAACCAATGTCTAGTTTAACATGAGGCCCATCCAAGGAGATGAAGCTCATGGTGAGAGCTGCTTGGCTTACCAGGAACCAAAGACTGGATAGTACCCAAAATGAGAGTAAATGTCTTGTCATTGCAAGCTTTCAATGGTCAACTCTGAATCTAATTTTCATCAAGCATTCAAGAGTGGATGGATAGACAAATGCATGGGTAGGTGTGCATGGGTCAAAGTGTGTTGATAGATTGAATACTAATAGAATGTTAAACAAAATTGGTGAAATGTAAGCATGGAACAAAAAGCAGCATTCTAAGAACAGAGAAAACATCTAGTTTGTGTTAAAAGGATGTGGGTAGAAAGTCAGCAGGTAAACCAAACTGAGATCTTTCAAATCAAGTATCCATTAGATTAAGATATTCATTGACAAGAGAATGCACCTGAAACCAAAACAATGAGATTTGTGTGTTAAGGACTTTAATTAGGAAGTTAGAATTTCTTACATTCATTCTTAAATTGTATTAACATAAAATAATTAGCCACTAATTAATAATGTTAATGAGTAAGGAATTGATTGTGTGGTGTCCTAATTAAGCTGCTTATGCTGTAATCATTTGTTAATTAAATGCACCCATGCATGTCAGGTAATGTTGTATCAGATAGTGTTGATTTTAGGATTCATTATTTTCTACACCAACTACCTCATGAATTTGATACAACACCTTGAATTTATTCAGGCTTCTCCCTAAAACCCAACATGTGCCACAAGCAATCTTTGCAGTTTTATGAGGTCCCATTTGTCAATTCTAGGTCTTAGAGCATAAGCCATTTGTATTTTGTTCAGGAAAATTTCCCCAATGTCCATGTGATAAAGACTCTTCCACAGTTTTTCTTCTATTAGTTTGAGTAATCTGGTTTGAATTTGATCCGTTTGGATTAAGCTTTATAAAGGGCAATAAGAATGGATCAACTTTCATTCTTCTACATGCTGACCTCCATTTAAACCAGCTCCATTTATTAAAAATGCTATCTCTTTCCCACTGGA
This sequence comes from Rattus rattus, assembly GCF_011064425.1. NCBI lineage: Eukaryota > Metazoa > Chordata > Mammalia > Rodentia > Muridae > Rattus > Rattus rattus. The sequence goes on from NC_046156.1 coordinate 90,952,697, forward strand.
TGGTTTTAGCTTCTTTGTGAAAGATCAAGAGACCATAGGTGTGTGGGTTCATTTCTGGGTCTTCAATTCTATTCCACTGATGTACCTACCTGTCTCTGTACCAATACCATGTAGTTTTTATCACTATTGCTCTGTAATATTGCTTGAGGTGAGGGATAGTGATTCCCTGAGAAATTCCTTTAATGTTGAGTATATTTTTCGATATCCTGGGTTTTTTATTATTCTAAATGAAATTGCAAATTGCTTTTTCTAACAGTATGAAAAATTCAGTTGGTATTTTGATGGGAATTGCATTGAATCTGTAGATTTCATTTGGCAAAATGGCCATTTTTACTCTATTATTTTTGCCAGTCCATGAGCATGGGAGGTCTTTCCATCTTCTATAATCATCTTCAGTTTCCCTCTTTAGAGACTTGAAGTTCTTGTCACACAGATCTTTCACTTGCTTAAATAGAATCACCACAAGGTAACATATTATTTGGGAGTATTGTTAAGGGTGTCGTTTCCCTAATTTCTTTCTCAGTCTGCTTATCCTTTGAGGAGAGGAAGTCTACTGATTTGTTTGAGTTAATTTTATATCCAGCCACTTTGGTGAAGTTGTGTATCAGGCTTAGTACTTCTCTGGTGGAAGTTTTGGGGTCACTTAACTATACTGTCATATCATCTGCAAATAGTGATATTTTGATTTCTTCATTTCCAATTTCTGTCCCTTTGACCTCCTTTCATTGTCTTATTGCTAGGACTTCCACTACTATATTGAATAAGTAGGGAGAGAGTGGGAAGCCTTGTCTAGTCCCTGATTTTAGTGCGATTGCTTCAAGTCTCTCTTAATTTACTATAATGTTAACTACTGATTTGCTGTATACTTCTTTTACTATGTTTAAGTATGGGTCTTGAATCCCAGATCTTTCCAGAACTTTTATCATGAAGGGGTGTTGAATTTTGTCAAATACTTTCTCAACATGTAATGAAATAATCATGTGTTTTTCTTGAGTTTATTTATATAGTGGATTGTGTTTATAGATTTCCATATATTGAACCATCCCTGCATCACTGGGATGAAGCCTATTTGATCACCATGGATGATCACTTTGATGTGTTCTTGTATTTGGTTTGCGAGAACTTTATTGAGTATTTTTCCATCGATATTCATAAGGGAATTTGGTCTGAAGTTCTCTTTCTTTGTTGGATCTTTGTGTAGTTTAGGTATAAGCATAATTGAGGCTTCACAGAAGGAATTTGGTAGTGCCCTGTCTATTTCTCTTTTGTGGAATAGTTTGGAAAATATTTGTATGAGGTCTTCTATGAAGGTCTGATAGAATTCTGCAGTAAACTCATGTAGTCCTTGTCTCTTTTGCTTTGGGAGACTTTTCAAAAGTTCTTGTATTTCTTCAGGCAATACGATGCTGTTTAGATGGTTTATCTGTTCATGTTTTAATTTTTGGTACCTGTTATTTGTCTAGAAAATTGTCTGTTTCCTCCAGATCTTCCAGTTTTATTGAATATAGATTTTTTAGTGGGATTTGATGGTTTTTTTAATTTCTTCAGATTCTGTTGTTATGCTTCCTTTTTCTTTTCTGAATTTCTAAATTTGTACACACTCTATGTGCCCTCTGGTTAGTCTGATTAAGAATTTATCTATCTTGTTGATTTTCTCAAAGAACCAGCTGATTTTATTGACTCTTTGTATAGTTTTTTTTTTGCTACTTTGATTGATTTCAGTATTGTGTTTGATTATTTCTTGCTGTCTACTCATGTTGCCTGTATTTGCTTCTTTGTGTTCTAAAGCATTAAGGTGTGTTGTCAAGCTGTTAATGTATGCTCCTCCATTTTTTGTTTGTTTGTTTGTTTGTTTTTCTTTTGGAAATGCTCAGAGTTAAGAGTTTTCCTCTTAGAATCACTTTCATTTTGTCCCATAAATTTGGGTATGTTATGCCTTCATTTTCATTAAATTCTAAAATGTCTTTAATTTCTTTTATTATTTGCTCCTTGACCAAGTTATCACTGAGTAGAGCATTGTTCAACTTCCACTTGTATGTGGGCTTTCTGTCGTTTTTGATGTTATTGAAAAGCAAACTTATTCCATGGTGATCTAAGTCCAAGAGATTATTTCAATCTCCTGGTGTCTATTGAGACCACTTTTCTGACCAATTATATGGTCAGTTTTGTACAAGTAGAATGCGATTCTGAAAAGAAGGTATATTCTTTTTTGTAGGATGAAATGTTCTATAGGTATCTGTTAAATTGAATTGGTTCATAATTTCTGTTAGTTTCACTGTCTCCATTTAGTTTCTGTTTCCATGATTTGTTGTTCGATGAGAGAGGACTGTTGATGTCTCCTATTATTATTATTGTTTGTGGTGCAATGGATGCTTTGAGCTTTAGTAAAATTGCTTTTATGAATGTGAGTTCCTTTGTATTTGGAGCATAGATGTTCAGAATTGAGAGTTTATTCTGGAAGATTTTTCTGTTGAAAAGTATAGTATCTTGTTTTTATAACTTTTGGTTGACTGTCAACTTACTTGATATTAGAGTGGCTACTCCAGCTTATTTCTTGGGACCATTTGCTTTGAAAATTTTTCCCCAGGCTTTTACTCCTATGAAGTGTGTGTCTTTGTTGCTGAGGTGTGATTCCTGCATGCAGCAAAGTGCTGGGTCCTGTTTTTGTATCTAATCTGTTAGTCTATGGCTTTTTATTGAGGAATTGAGTCCATTGATGTTGAGATATTAAGTAATAGTAATTGTTTGCTCTTATTTTTTGTCCAGGGACACCCGGCCTACTTATGCCTTTCTTTGCCTGAGCTAGGTGTTTTCCACTTCATGGGCCCTTGTTTTCAAGCAATATACATGGAGGTTATCACCAGAAAGAATACTGAAGACTTCCTGGTCGCTTGCTTCTACACTTAAATGTGTTTCACTCTATTGTATGTTAGAAGGTTCACAAAATCGAAACTTATTGTAGGTTGGAAGTGTTGGGGTAATCAAAACTTATGCCATTGGTTTCTGATATGACATGTGTTTATTTTTACCCTGATAACCAATTTGTGCTGTGTGATTTTTCTGCTTATAAGCAAGTGGTTTTTGCCTTATTAAATGAGACTGGATCAGAATACGTCCTTGTCTCCATTTATCCTGCCTCTTGTCCCATCCATTCCCACTTCCCTGTCCAAGGTCTCCATTGACCTTCCTGTTGGTCAGGACAATTTTTGTTGGAGGATGTGGAATTATATGTGTGTGTCTATCTTCTTTTGGCATTTTGGCAAGAAGATTTCTTTCTTGCTGTTTCTAGTGTGGTTCCCCTCCTCGTGTTGGAGTATTCTATCTATTTTCCTTTGTAGGGCTATATTTCTGAAAAGATATTGGATAAATTTTGTTTTGTCATGGAATATCTTGCTTCTCCAGCTACTGTAATTGAGAGTGTTTCCGAGTATAGTAGCCTGGGCTGGCATGTGTGTTAGGGTCTATATGACATCTGTCCAGGATCTTCTACTTTTCATAGTCTGGTGTAATTTTCCTAAGTCTGCCTTTATAAGTTACTTGACCTTATTTTTCCTTACTTTTTAAAATATTCTTTCTTTATTTATTGCATTGGTGTTTTGAATATTGTTTGACAGGAGTAATTTCTTTTCTTGTCCAATCTGTTTGGAATTCAGTAGGCTTCTTATATGTTCATGGGCATCTCTTTCTTTATATTAGGGAAGTTTTCTTCTATAATTTGTTAATGCTATTTACTGACCCTTTAAGTTGGGAATCTTCATTCTCATCTATACCTATTATTCTTAGGTTTGGTCTTCTCATTGTGTCTTGGATGTTTTGTGTTAGGAGCTTTTTGCTTTTTGCATTTTCTTTGACTATTTTGTCAATGTTTCAATTGAATTTTCTACCACTAAAATTCTCCTTCTATCTGTTGTAGTCTCTTGGCGATGCTTGTGTCTATGACTCCTGATCTCTTTCCTAGGTTTTCTATATCGGATTGTCTACCTCTGTGATTTCTTTATTGTTCCTATTTCAAGTTTTAGATCCTGGATGGTTTTGTTCATTTACTTTACCTGTTTGGTTGTGTTTCCCTTTAATTCTTTAAGGGATTTTTGTTTTCTTTACGAGGGTTTCTACTCATTTACCTGTGTTCTCCTGTATTTATTTAGGGTGTTATTAATGTCCCTCTTAATGTCCTCTACCATCATCATGAGATGTGATTTTAAATCTAAACCTAACTTTCCCAGTGTGGTATGTTGGGATAGCCAGTATTTGCTTTGTGGGAGAACTGGGTTCTGATGACACCAAGTAGTCTTGGTTTCTGTAGCTTAGGATCTTGTGCTTCCCTTCACCATGTAGTCAACTCTGATGTTAGTTGGTTTTGCTGTTTGTGACTGGAGCTTCTATTTCCTGTGAGCCTGTGAGCCTATGATCTTCTGAGTGAGAATACTCCTGGCAGACAAGCTCTCTGCTGGCAGGATTAAGGTCTGAGAGCTGTGGAAACTAACCCCCTCCCGAAACACCTTCTCTGGGCTCAGATGCAGACTGGAAGAGTCCTATTCTAGGCAACTCTGAGACTCCTGTCCTGGGGTGTCTCTCCTTGGATAGTCACTGGTGAGAAATTGGGGTCTCACCTGTGGACTGAGGGCTTAAGAGACAGAGTACTCCTGGGAGTCAGGTTTTGTTTCTGAGGTGTGTGAAACAGTCCTGGTTCTGGGAGCAGTTGTAGACTGGAAGGGTCCTGTCTCAGCCTGCCCTATAGCTCCTAAACCCTGTGAACTCCTGGTGGGTCTCTCCTATAGGCTGAGGGCTGAAGATGGAGAGTCCTTGTGGCAGAACAGCTCTGTGCAGGCAGGTTTTGTGTCTGAGGGATATGGAACATTTCTGGCTCTGAGTGCAGACGCAGACCAAAAACAATATGCTTCCTTTTTAAATTATTTTTTCTACATATTTAAATGCTTACAAATTACTTTTATTCTTTTTAAACTAATTTACTTCTCATTATTAGATATGGAATAATATTAAGAAAATAAATTTAGTACACATATGGGGGCTTTGGTATGATTATCTATTTAGAGTATAAATGGCCCATGATACATGAAAATACACGAAAACTTTAATATAATTTAGTAGAATTTTGATATTTTTAGGATTTTACAATTGACCATAGTAATCCTATTATCTTTGAAATAAAAAGGGATTACATTTTTCTATTTTTTACTTTTCATATTTAAATATTTTTACTTAAACTATTGGTTTTGGTTTTTTTTTTTTTTGAGGAGATTTCTTTACATCCCAACAGCATGTCCCTCCATTCTTTCCCCCTCCCTAATACTATTTTCTTTCTGCCCCACCCACATTCACTCCTTCTTTCTGTCTCTAAAGAAAAGGGTAAGCCTTCAATGGATACCAACTAAACATGCCATATCAAATTGCAGTTACTCTAGGCATCTCCACTTCAATTAAGTCTAAAAATGCAACTCGGTATGAGGTAATGGATCAAAAAATGCAACCAAAGAATCATAGACTGCCCCGACCTCATTGTTAGGAGTTGAAAAAGAAGAGCAAGCTACACAACTCCAACATATATGTAGCAGGCCTAGATCAGTGCCAGACATGTTCCCTGGTTGTTGGTTCAAACGCTGGGTGCTCCCGTGAGGCCAGATTACTTGATTATGTGAGGTTCATGTGTTGTGTTTGACCCCTCTGGCTCCTAGAATCTTTACATTCTTCCTCATTTGCAGGATTCCCTAAGCTCCATTTAGTTTTTGGTTTTGGTGAGTGTCTCTGCATCTGTTTTCATCAGTTGCTGGTTGAAGCCTCTCTAATTACAATTGAGCTAGGCATCAATCAGTATATCAGCATACCCATAGTCAACATTTCATTGACTTTTTCATTGCTGCTGCTGCTGCTGCTGTTGGTGGTAGTGGTGGTTTTGTTGTTGTTGATGATGTTGTTGTTGTTGTTGTTGTTGTTGTTGTTGTTGTTGTTGTAAGTCTTGTTTGGTTTTATTCTAGGTCTCTGGGCTATGTACCTTCTGGATCCTGACACTTGAGGCAGTCCCACAATTTCTGTGCAGCCTTTAACCCAACACATCTTATAGTTAGGACAAATTATAAGTTAACAAATATGTGACAAGTTTGTTTCCTAATCAATCCACTAGAAGACTAACCTAATTAAAGGAGATTACCAATTAAGGCTTCACAATACCAACTGCTAGGAATTTTAGCTATGTCCAACCTCTTAAATTTCTAGGAGTTTCCATGGCACTGCATGTGGGTCCCATAATGACCCACAATTCCATTTGTCTGTTCATGTATTCTCTCCCTCTATCCTCCCCTGATCTAATTCTTCCTGTTCTCATTCTTCTCTCTTCTCCACACATCAGGTATCTTCTCTATTTACCCTGCCCACTAAGATTCATAGGGACATCCTTGAGCTCTCTTTATGTAACCTCTCTGTGTCTTTGGATGATAGGATGGTTATTCTTTAATTTACAGCTAATATTCACTAACAAGTGAGAGCATACCATAAGTGTTTTTCTGGTTTGGTCAACCATACTCAAAATTTGCATATTTTATTATGTTATTGTTCTTTTTATTAAAAATTGTATTTATTTACATTCAGAATGTTGCTCCCTTCCTGGTCCCCCCTACCCAAATTGTTCACCCAATTTCCCCTATGTTTTGCTTCTGAAAGGGTGCACCCCACCCAATCACCCATCCCTGCCATCATCCTCCTTCTTGGGGGCATCAATTTTCTACAGGATTAAGTGTACCCTCTCCCACTCCAGGAAGACAAGGCAGTCATCTCCTATAAATATGCCATAGCTGATCAATATGCACATTGTGTAAACTTACCACATTTTGATGATCCATTATTTGGTTGAGGAACATCTATGTGGTTTCCATTATCTGGCTATTAAGAATAAAACTACTATAAGCACATTTGAGCAATGGTTAGTGTTATGGAGAATGGCTTTTGTAAGGCCATTTTTATCATATTAATCCAACTGATCCATGATCATGGCAAAACTATCCATCCTCTGATATCTTCTTGTATTTCTTTCTACATAGACTTCAAATGTTTTTCCTATATATCTTTCACTTCTTTAGTTAGAGCTCCATGAAAACATTTTATATTATTTGTGGCTACTATTACAAGTATTATTTCCTGATTTCTTCCTCAGCCCTTTGTCTTTTGTATTTAGTAAGGCTACTTATTTTGGTTTTTAAATTAGTCTTCTATCTAAACACATTGCAAAAGGATTTTATCAGCTGTAAAAATTCTTAGAATTTTTTGGGTCACTTAAATATACTCTCATATCATCTCAAAATAAAAATACATTGACATCTTTTTTACAAATTTGTATTCTCTTAATCTCTTTTAGTTCTATTCTTGTTCTTGATAGAACTTCAAGTACTACCTTACCTACATATGGTGAGAGTTTACAACCTTGTCCTGCTCCTCATTTTAGAAGAATTGCTGTGTCTCTCCACTGATGATAGCTACTGGTTTGCTGCATACATTGACTTTGATAGTTTAGTTATGTGCCTGTATATATGACCTCCAAGACTTTTATCATAAAGGGGTATTGGGTTTTTTGAAGGCTATTTCTGCATCTAATGGGATGATCATGTTGATTATTCTTTCAGTTTGTTTTCATGGTGTATTATATTGTCATATTTTTTACATTTTAAACACTGCTTGCATCCCTGCGATGAAACCAGTTTTTATCAAAGTACATGATGTTTTAATGTGCTCTTGAACTTAGCTTGCAAATATTTATCATCATCAATGTTCATGGGGGGATGTTGTGTGGACTTCGTTCTTTGTTGTGGTTTAATATCAGTAATCTATTTTGTGAAATAATTTCAGGAATAAACATTAACTCTTCTTTGAACATCTAGTAGAAATCTGTGCTAAAATCTTTGGCCCTATGGTCTTTCTTTTGTTACCTTTGTTTCTTCTTCTTCCTCCTCCTTCTCCTCCTCCTCTTCTTCTTCTTTTGTTTCAGTCTGTCTGTCTCTCTTAGTTTTATATGGAAGCATCAATGACTATTTCCTTAGGGAATGTGTGTCTATTTAAAATGTTTATCTGGCCTTGATTTAATTTTGGCAATTGGTATCTATCTAAATGTGTTAATTTCTTTTAGGTATTCTAATGCTGTGGACTACAGATTGTCCAAAGTTTTACATAATGATCAGTGAATTTTTTCAGTGTCTTATTATGTTCTTTTTCATTTCTGATTTTTTTTAAATTTTGATATTCTATCTATCTATCTATCTATCTATCTATCTATCTATCTCTATCTCTATCTCTATCTCTATCTCTCTCTCCCTTATAGTTAGTTTGGAAAAATGTTTGTCTGTCTTGTGAGTTTACTCAAAGAACAAACTATGCTTCATAGGTTTTTTGTATTGATCTCTTTGTTTCTGTCTTATTGATTTCAGCTCTCATTTTGAATATTTTGCCTTCTACTCTTCTTGGGTGCATTTGCTTCTTTTTGTGCTAGAGTGTCCATGAATGCTGTTAATTTACTAGCATGGCTTCTTTCTAATTTCTTTATGCAGGCACATAGTGCTATGACCTTTCCTCTTATCACAGCTTTTGCTGGGTTCCATAGGTTTTGAGTACGTTGTGCATTCTTTTTCATTGAGTTCTCTAGCCAGGTCCTTAATTTCTTTATTTCTGCCTTGATGCAGTGGTCATTCAGTAGAGAGTGGTTCAGTTTGCTTGAAGTTGTAGACTTTCTGTTCTTTCGATTTTAGTTGAATTTCTTCATTTATTCCTCTTGGTCTTATAAGATACATTAGCTTATGTCAATGTTCTTATATCTTTTGAGATTTGTTTTATGAACAAATGTTTGTTCAATTTTTGAGAATGTTGTATGGTTTGCTGAGAGGAAGGGGCATTCTTTTGTATTGCATAAAATGTTCTGCAGATATCTGGTAGGGCTATTTTTCTCAGAACATCTATTAATCCCACTCTTTCTGTATTTATTTTCCCTCTGCATGATTTATCCATTAATGAGAGTGGGATGGTGATGACTCTCATTGTTAATGTGTGGTATTCAATGTTTAATTAAGTTTTAGCAGTGTTTCTTTTACAAATGTGGGTGCCCTTTCATATGAGGAATTGTTCCTTTTACAAATTTGGATGCTCTTACTTTTGAGGTACTGATAATTGGAATTGAGACATCTTCTTGGTGAATTTTCCTTTCACAAGTCTGAAGTGCTTTTCCTCTTCTCTTTTGATTTATTTTAGTTGGAATTATATTTTGTTAGATATTGAAATCACTACACCAACTTATTTCTAAATTCCATTTGCTTGGAAACTATTTTTCCAGCGCACTAAAATGAAGTCTATCATTGATATTGAAGTGACTTTCTTTTATGAAGCAGGAGGATAGATCCTGTGTTCGCCTGCACTCTGTTATTCTGTGTCTTTTAAATAGGTAATTGAGTCCACTGATACTGAGATATATTCATGAACAATGATATGTAATTTCTGTTATTTTTTTTTGGTGGTGTTGATGGTAAAGGTAGTGTGTGTGTGTGTGTGTGTGTGTGTTTGGGTGCGTGATTCCCTCCTTTTGATTTTTCTGGCATGATATTTTATATCTTCTGTGTTTCATGGGTGTTTTTATCCTCTTCAGGTTGAAATTTTCCATTGAGCACATACTCCATGGTTCAATTTGTACTGCTTAAATTAGATTTTTATTATGGAATATCTTGTTCTCTCCATCTATGCTGATTGAAAGTATTGCCGGGTACAGTTTTCTGGACTGGCATTTGTGTTGTCTTATATTCTATGAGACATTTGACCAGGTTTTGTGGCTTTTAGAGACTCTATTGATAAGGTAGGTGTGATTCTGTTAGCTATGAAGTTATCTGTTACTTTGAACTTGTCCTTGCAGTTGTTAATATCCATTTATTGTTCTATACATTCGGTGTTTTTATTATTAGATAACAGGTAGACTTTCTCATCTCACCAATCTCTTTCCTATTCTGTAGCTACATGTACCTTTTCAGATATCTCATACTTTAAGTTAGGAATTTTTTTTTGGTATTTTAGTGAACAAGTATTCTGGACTTTGAATCAAAAACATTTTCTTCTAGAGAAGTGCAGACAATCCTGAGAGCTTAAAATAGACAACTATTTTTCCCACTTTCCTGACCTAAGAGAAACCCGCCTAGTGCCCTCTGTGCCCGCTGGGCTCAGGAAACTAGAGGAGTTGGAGGCAGAACTTCTCCAGATTCTGCCTGTAATGAGAGCCGAAAGCTACTTGCTAGGAGTGCCTACACATTTGAGAGCAGAGGTAAGACCAGCTCTTCAGCTCCCAGTGTTATGCCTGGAGGCTTCAGGTCACGAAAACCCAGGAGCAGCTCTCTCTTCCCAGCTCTGGCTGAAAGAAAACAGGTCTACAGGAATGCTGACACACAGGCTTACAGGAGGGTCAAGTCACTGTCAGAGACAGCAAGACAAGCTAACACCAGAGACAACCTGATGACAAGAGTCAAGGACAGGAACTTAAGCAAAAGAAACCAAGATTACTTAGCATCATTAGAGCCCTGTTCTCCCAACAAAGCAAATAATAGATATCCAAACACAATGGAAAAGCAAAATCTGGATTTGAAACTACATTTTATGATGACAACAGAGGTTTTTAAGAAGGACATAACTAACTCCCTTAAAGAAATACAGGACAACACAGAAACACTGGCACTGGGGTTTTGCCTTTATCTGTCTTCAATTCTTGGAAAGACTATTTCATTCTTATTTGTATACAAGATCTCTATATATGCAAAACACAGTTTATATCCATGCACCCCATTTTTTGTAAACTCATTGTGCTGATCTGTGTTGTAGGGGAAATTGGTGTATGCACAGCTTATTTGATGCTGAAGCCTCCAGGTAAGTTCAAAAACATTGAACCTCATATTATAAAAATCATCAATGCAATGATGATTCTATAGAGTTTCTTTGCTCCATTTTTTGGTTTGATGTCCTTCTGGCTCTGCTGTGTTTCCTTACAACCTTTGTGGCTTGCCAGCTGCCAGATAAGTATTATGAAGTGAAGTGCATCACCTTTGGGATGTTATACTTCTTCATTTTCCAGATCATTTTGTCCCTGCTTACTTGAGCATCAAATGAAAATTCATAGTGGCTGTGGGAATATTTGTTATTTCCAGTTAATTTTCTTGCTGGGATTTACTGTAGATCATCTGTATCACCTTTACATTACTGCTGGATTAATACACAAGACTCTTCTGTGATATAAAATCTATAAGAGAAAATAAATTTCTTTTTCAGCAGGTTTTCAATCATTGATATTTATTAAGGAGAAAGAAAATATCTCTAAAAATGTGTCTGGCAAAAAGAACAAAAAAGGAAAAAAAAGAAAAAGACAAAATAATCAATCCATTAGGAACATTCATACGCAAGCCTATAACATCCTTAATATCTTTAAAGAAACATCATGAAAAAGATTCCATTCAAAATGTGTTTTCACAGAAGTATAATTGTGATTGCCCTGAGGTAATACAGAGGGAACAAGGAGTTATACAATGATAAATTTCAGTTTTACAAGATGAAAAATTTCTGGAGTTCTACTGTATAATCATGCACTACCAGCTTATACATCTTAAGATAGATCATCAAGAATGAAAACTGGAGGGGATATAAACTGTTAAATTCAGTAAAAAAAAATTAAAAAATCTTAAAATTATACCTGAAAGACTCTGAGTCAATAATCACAAAGGTATTGCACATCCATGTTTGCTGCTGCACCATTTACAACAAATAAGAAAGAGAACCAGACTGATGCCCATCAACAGATGAAGAAATAAAAGCAAATGTGCATAATCAGTTATCAAGAAGGAGATCCTACATCTGCCAGGAATATGGGTCCTACTCGGGATCATTATGTTTCATAAAATAAAACAGATTCAGAGAGTCAAATACAATATTTACCCTCATAAATGCTAAGCTTACATTTATGTGTACATATAGGTCTTAAAAGTCTAAAGGAATTAATGAGGGGAACGAGTGAGGGGGATAGAAAAGAAAGAGGGAAATGGGTAACGTGTTTTGAGAGCAGAAGGGGTTTTTGGGGTGAAGAAAAAATCAAACAAAAGTGGGACAGAGCACATTGGAGATTAATAAGAAAGTACAGTGACATGCACTGACAATATGTAAATGGCAAAAAGTACATGACAGTGCATGCATACATGCATGAGCACACCATAATGACACCCATTCACTTTGAATATAACTTGAAGGTAAAGTGATCAATGGTTAAAATACTTCAAAAAAACAAACAAACAACAAACAACAAAAAAAAACAAAAACGCAAAACAATATGTGTTTTCAGAATCCATCTGTCTGAATCAAAAATAGACTTAGAAACTGCACATCAAGATATAGCTAAAAGTACAATATGGCATTCACATGTTGGTTGTAGCCATCAGCTGTCTATTTGGATTTAGGTCCCACTCAACAGAGTAAAAGGATAACTGGTACTAGAAATCTAGCCAATTTTTCAGGGCTAGTGAAATCATGGAACTTAGGAAGGAATATACTATGACTCCTTTACTAGACCTGCCTAATGCCTTACTGTATTCCTTGTAACCACAGATCTCAATCCAAACTAATTTACTGGTAGGGCCCCTCAGAGGACCACGATGCCAGGCTCCTGTCACTTAACACATCAGAGCATCAGTAATAATGTCAGGCCTTGGTGCCTCCCCATGAGATAAAGCACAATATGTGTTGGTCACTAGACTGAGTTTCCTTCAGTTACTTCTCTCTTTTTGTCTCTGAACTTCTTTTAGATAGGTAAATTCTGGGTCAGAAATTTCGACTGCGAGTTGATAATTCCTTCCCTGCATGTGAGGCCTTTTCTATCTACTAGAAGTAGACTCTTCAAGTTTGCTCTCCCTACTGTTGGACATTTTGGCTAAGGTAACCCACATTGAATCCTAAGAGTCTTTCACCTCCTGACTTCTTTCATATGTTCTAGAAGTACCCCCAACTCAAAACTTCAATTTTATATCAATTAAAAAGATTTCTTCCAATGTAAGACTATGACTACTAAATGTTCTGCTCAAAAATATTTAGCAAGCTATTTCATCTACTTCCTCGTATTCAAATTTAAGACCATTCCCAAATTATCCCTTAAAAATACAACCTATGAAACTTGTGAAATAACGTGACCAGATATCCAAACTCAAGCAATTAGGCTGATTATTCTCTATGATTTCTTTTTGCTGATTAGGGGTGACCTGAATTTCTTCAAATGGGTGAGAAAGGATAGCAAAATTAGAAAATTGGTTCGATTTAAGAAAGCTAGCTTTAGCATCTGCTGTCCAGTCTTTGTATATTTAGAAGTCTCAGGGCTTTACTGAAGTTCTGACTCTGTCTGGAAGAGGAGATAGTCTGGAATCAGCTGCGATCACTGAAGGTTTTTGGGCAGCACCGGGAAGCAGGCTAACACGCAGGTCAGTTCAGCATCTCTGGGGATCAAACTTGCCAAAGCTGTACATTCTGGGATCTATGAATCTCACAATATTTTACTAACATTAAGATCTTCATTTGAATTGTGCAGAGTGCACAGATCTATTAAGGATGGAATTTTATTCTTTGTTTCAACAGGAAAGTAAATGTCATTTTTATGAGTTAATTTTGTCAATAAGCAAATTAATAAATCTTCGTTCATGCCATATGAAGATCATGAAAAATCCTGGTGATTGCATAAGCAATAAGATTTATTATCTCATTTTATCTGATGTGTTTCATACAAACATTTTTATGTCTAAGCCAGTTACTAAACTATTCCTATGTTTAATAAACAACAGAAAAACTAACCATCTCATTTGATTTTCTCAAATTTTTTGGGCTCTTCAATTGGTCTTCCCCTGTAATATCTGATCCATATCATTCTGGAAGGCGTCCAGAGCCTGTTCTCCTTTCCTCTCAACACAAATACAGAGTCTTGTTTTCCCAAAATAGCTTGCTGTTGTTCAAACTCATTACTGGTATACCTTGAGCTCTCTCCCAGAGAAATGTTAACTTAACCAGCAAACTTATAACCATGCTAACTTTGATAATAAAAAAAAGAAAGAGCAATCAGAACAAATATTACCTGTTGAGACAGTTCTTCTTCTACTGTCTCCTGAACCAACCTTCATGAGATCAAGGCAGAAATTGTTTATAAATCTGTATAAACTTGAATTCTCCATAATGTGGAGATTGATATCTCTGTGGGTAAATATTGTACTATGTCCCTTCTCCATATATAATTTTCAAGGCCTAAGTTTTTACTGTCTGAGATTACCTAGGCTCCTAACCTCCTACTTTTAATCTTTTATTTTAGGATTGAAAGCATCAATATTTATATATCTCTGTGTTTGATTTTAATTGAACTTCCTTCTCCTGACTGTATAAACCTATTTCTAGGCTCTAATTTTTAACATATTATTCTGACAAGCCCAGAAATTCTGTGTCAACCACATTCAAAGATCCTGAGAAATTGTCCTGACAAGGCATTTACATGTCTTTAAAACATTTGTTCACTTAATTTCCCTAATTTCTCTCTTCTGAACTTATTACTTGCTGTGATTACCATCTGGCTCTCTAGTTCTTATCTTAAGCTCTTTGTATCAGTTTGAACGACAGAAAGAAATCCCCATGTATCTCAGGCAATATCTGTATATTCGCTTCCTTTATTTTCTTTTTTAATTTTTATTAGATATATTTCTTTACTTACATTTCAAAGGTTATTCCCCTTCCCGATTTTTTGTCCATAAGTCCCCACCCCTTTCCCTACCACTCCCCCCATACATATTCCCCTGCACTGGGGGTCCAACTTTGGCAGGACCAAGGGCTTCCCCTTCCACTGGTGCCCCAACAAGGCTATTCTCTGCTACATATGCAGTTGGAGCCCTGGGTAAGTCCATGTATAGTCTTTCGGTAGTGGTTTAGTACCTGGAAGCTCTGGTTGGTTGGCATTGTTGTTTTTAAGGAGTTGTAAGCTCCATCAACTCTTTCAATACTTCCTCTAATTCCCCCCAATGCGGTCCTGTTCTCAATTTGGTGGTTTGACCTCAGTATTGTACATGCTCTGGATATGTCTCTCAGTAGAGATCTATATCTAGTCCCTTTCAGCATGCATATTCACTTCTATCCTTAAAAACAACTAAATCACATTTACACATCTTTATTCTTTATTCATCTGGTGGCAGGTAAGGTCAACTTCATTGTCTATTTCTCACTGCCTCACTCCTAGCATTCAGGGAACTGGTCAGCCTGTTAGCACAGCAGGAGTTCCCAATAACTCTAAGCAGAGGCTCTCCCTGACAGTCTGATATGCTTCTTTGTTTTATTTCTGCAAACTGTATCCACTTGCCTTATCTATGCTTGCTAAAACACAAGTACTCTCCATTCTAGACTTATATCGTGTGTATGTATGTCTCTGTACTATATGAGAATTTTTTAAATTAATTGTGAATTCTTTCCCACATTTAGCACCATGTTGCCTGTAGACGTTGCAGCATGCTTTGAGTTCCAGGTCTGTTATATGTGCACACTTGTCCAGGAGATTATTAGGATCTGAGCATAGAAACTCTCTCTCTCTCTCTCTCTCTCTCTCTCTCTCTCTCTCTCTCTCTCTCTCACACACACACACACACACACACACACACACCAAACAAACAACAATTATTCTTAAAATGCCTTTGCTAACTCAATGACTTGGCATGCCCAACATTCCTCTGATACTCCAGGCCACTTGAGGAAATAGCCAAAGACCCCATACCCTGGAACTCACATGGCTGATGGGCTTTATCTCCTGAACTATTACATATACTTCTCCTCTCTTGACACAACCAAACAAGAGAAGGAATTGAACAAAATCATTCAGGATTTAAAAATGGAAATAGAAATAATAAAGAAATCACAAAGAGAGACACACCTGGAGTTAGAAAACCTAGGTAAGGGATCAGGAGTCATAGACACAAGCATCACCAACAGAATCCAAGAGATAGAAGAGAGAATCATGCAGGCAGAAGACACCGTAGAAAACACCAACACAACTGTCAAAGATAATGTAAAACACAAAAAGCTCCTAGCCCAAAACATCCAGGAAATTCAGGACACAATGAAAAGATCAAACCTAAACATAATAGGTATAGAATAGAGTAAAGACTCCCAAATAAAAGGGCCAGTAAACATCTTCAACAAAACTATAGAAGAAAGCTTCCTTAACCTAAAGAAACAGATGCCAACAAACATACAAGAACCCTACAGAAGTCCCAATAGATGAAACCAAAAAATAAACTCTTCCTGTCACATAAGAATCAAAACACCAAAATCACAAAACAAACAAACAAACAAAGAACATTAAAAGGAGTAAGGGATAAAGGTCAAGTGACATATAAAGAAAGACCTATCTGAATTACACCAGACTTCTCACCAGAGACTTTAAAAGCCAGAAGATCCTAGGAAGATGCTGTTGAGATCCTACAAGAAAACAAATGCCAGCCCAGACTACTATATCCAGAAATCTCTCAATTCAAATAGATGAAGAAATCAAAATATCCCATGACTAAACCAAAATTACACAATATCTTTATACAAATACAGCACTACAAAGGATAATAGGTGGAATACTCCAAAAAAGGAGGGAAACTAAACCCTGGAAAAACCCAGAAATAATCTCCCTGCAATGAAACGAAAAGAAGAGAGGCACACAAACATAATTCTGCCTCTAACAACAAAAATAACAGGAAACAAAAATCACTATTCCTTAATATCTCTCAACAATGGACTCAATTCCCTGATAAAAAGATATAGAATAACAGACTGGATAAGTAAAGAGGACCCAGCATTTTGCTGCATACAGCAAACACAGTGCAGAGACAAACACAAACACTATCTCCAGTGAAAAACTGAAAAACAATTTTCCAAGAAAATGGTCCCAAACAAGCTGGAGCAACCATTCTAGTATCGAATAAAATCACCAGTCAACCTAAATTTATCAAAAAAGATATGGAATAACATATTCATCAAAAGAAAAATCTACCAACATGAACCCTGAATCCTGAGTATCTATGCTCCAAATACAAGGGCACCTACATTCATAACTTAAAAAAAAAAGTAATACTATAGCTCAAAACACATTGTACCTCACACAATAATAGTAGGAGATTTCAACACCCAACTTTCATCAATGGACAGATCATGTAACCAGAAATTAAACAGATGCATAAGTAAACTAACAGAAGTTATGACACAAATGGATTTAACAAATATTTATAGAACATCTCATCCTAAAACAAAAGAATATATGTTCTTCACAGATCCCCATGGTAGAATCTGTTAAATTTACCAGATAATTGGCCACAAAACAAACCTCAACAGATTAAAGAAGATTGAAATAATCATTCATCTTAACAGATCACCATGAATTAGAGTGTCTTCCAATAACAGATTAAAGTCAGAAAGTTTACATATGCATGGAAGTTGAACAGCATTCTACTCAAAAATAACTTGGTTAAGGAAGAAATAAATAAAGAAATTAACGGCTTTATAAAATATAATAAAAAATGCAGGCAAAACATACCCAAACTTATGGGACACAATAAAAGCAGTGCTGTAAGGGAAACTCACAGCTCTGAGTGCCTCCAAAAAGAAACTTGAGAGAGCATACACTACTAGCTTGACAGCATACCTAAAAGCTCTGTAACAAAAAGAAGCAGATACACCTAAGAGGAGTAGAAGTAAGGAAATAATCAAACTCAGGACTGAAATCAACTAAGTAGAAACAAAAAGGACTATATAAAGAATCAAAACAAACAAATAAATGAACAAACAAACCAGGAGCTGGTTCTTTGAAAAAAATCAAAAAGATAGATAAATCCTTAGCCAGACAAATAAGAGGACACAGAGAGGGTCTCCAAATTAAGAAATCAGAGATGAAAAGTGAGACATAATAAAAGAATTTGAGGAATTTATAAAAGTTATGAGATCCTACTACAAAAGCCTATATTCAAAAAAACTGGAAAAATGGAAGAAATGGGCAATTTTCTAGACAGATACCAGGTACCAAAGTTAAATCAGGATGAGATAAACCATCTAAACAATCCCATAACTCATTAAGAAATAGAAGCAGTTATTAAAAGTCTCCCCACCAAGAAAAGTCCAGGTCCAGATGTCTTTAGTACAGAATTCTATCAGACCTGTGTAGAAGACCTCATACCAATACTGTCCAAAGTATTCCTCAAAATAGAAACAGAGAGATCACTACCAAATTCCTTCTATAAAGCCACAATTACGCTCATATGTAAACCATAAAAGACCCAAAAAAGAAAGAGAGCTTCAGACCAATTTCCCTTATGAATATTGACATAAAATTACTCAATAAAATTCTCACAAACCAAATATAAGAATACATCAAAATTATCATCCATCATGTTTAAATAGGCTTCATCCCAGCAATGCAGGGATGGTTCAATAAATGGAAATTCATCAACATAATCCACTATATAAACAAACTCAAAGAAAAACCACCATGATGGTTTCATTAGATGCTGAAAAAGCATTTGACAAAATTTAACTCCACTTCATGATAAAAATCCTTTAAAGATCCTGAATTCAAGACCCTCACCTAAACATAGTAAAAGCCATATAGAGAAACCAGGAGCTAACATTAAACTTGATGGAGAGAAACTTGAAGCAATTCCAAGAAAATCAGTGACTAGACAGGACTGACCACTCTTTCCCTACCTATTCAATATAGTACTTGAAATCCTAGCCATAGAATTAGACAACAAATAGAGGTCAAAGGGATTATAGTTTCAAAGAAAGAAGTCAAAATTCCACTATTTTCGATATGATACTATCCTTAAGTGGCCACAAAATGTCCACCAGATAACACCTAAGCCTGATAAAGAACTTCAGCTAAGTGGCTGGGTATAAATTTAACTGAAACAAATCAGTAGCCTTCCTCTACTAGAAGGATAAATGGCTGAGAAAGAAATTAGATAAATGACACCTTTCAAAATAGTCACAAAACCTAAAATACCAGTGTGACTAACTAAACAAGTTAAATATCTGTATGAGAAGAATTTCAAGTCTCTGAAGAAGGAAAATGAAGTAGGTCTCAGAAGATGGAAAGACCTCCCATACTCATGGATTGGGAGGAATAATATAATAAAAAGGGCCATTTTGCCAAAAGCAATGTACAGATTATAATGCAATCCCCATCAAAATTCCAACTCAATTTTTCATAGAGTTAGAAAGAGAAATTTTTGAATACAGTTGGAATAACAAAAAGCCCAGGATAATGAAAACTATTCACAACAATAAAAGAACTTCTGGTGGAAACACCATCCTTGATCACAAGCTGTATTACGTATCCAAAGGAATAAAAACTGAAGGGTATTGGTACAAAGACAGGCCAGTAGATTCGTGGAATAGAATTGAGGAGTCAGAAATGACCCATATTCCTATGGTCACTTGATCTTTGACAAAAGAGCTAAAACGATTCAGTGGAAAAAAAAGAGCATTTTTAACACATGGTGCTGGATTAACTGGAGGTCAATATGTAGAAGAATGCAAATCAAGCCATTCTTATAACACTGTACAAAGCTTAAGTCCAAGTGGATCAAGGTCTTCTACATAAAAGCAATACAGTCTAACTAATAGAGGAAAAAGTGAGGAAGAGTCTTGAACACATGGGCACTGGGGAAATTTTCCTGAACAAAACACCAATGACTTATGCTCTAAGATCAAGAATCAACAAATGGGAACTCACACAATTTCAAAGTTTCTATAATTCAAAGGAAATTGTCATTAGAATAAAATGGGAACCAACATCCCCATGAATGTTACCATCTGATAACCTACATCTAATAGAGGGCTAATAATATCTAAAATATAAAAGGAATTCAAGGCTCCAGAGAGCCAAAAAACCCTATTAAGAATTCGTGTCTAGACCTAAACAGAGAATTCTCAACTGAGGAATATCGAATGGCTGAGAAGCACCTAAAGAAATGTTCAACATCATTAGTCAACAGGGAAATGCAAATCAAAACAACCCTGAGATTCTACCTCACACCAGTCAGAATGGCTAAGATCAAAAACTCAGGTGACCACATAACCTGGCAAGGATATGGAGAAAGAGGAACATTCCTCCATTTTTGGTGTGATTGCAAACTGGTACAACTTCTCTGGAAATAAGTCCGGAGTTTCCTCAGAAAATTGGACATTGCACTACCTAAAGACCCTACAATACCACTCCAGGGCATATACTCAAATATGCGCCAAACACATCAAAAACACATGTTTCACTATGTTCATAGCAGCCTCATTTATAATAGCCAGAAGCTGGAATGAACCCAGATGCCCTCAACCGAGGAATGAATACAGAAACTGTGGTTCATCTATGTAATGGAGTAACACTCAGCTATCAAAAACAATGACTTCATGAAATTCAGAGGCCATTGGATCCAACTAGAAAATATCATCCTGAGTTACATAACCCATCACAAAACCATGAATGTTATGTCCTCACTGATTAGTGAATATTATACCAAAACCTCGATTACCCAGTATACAATCCAAAGACCACATGAAGCTCAAGAGGAAAGACTCCCTATGTGTGGATGCTTCACTACTTAAAGGAGGAACAAAAATATTCATGGGAGGGGATATGGTGACAAAGTTGGAGCAGTGAATGAAGGAATGGCCACTCAGAGCCTGCCCCACCTGGAGATACAGCCCATGTATCTACAGCTGCTTAAAACTAGATAATACCGATGAAATCAAGACGTCTATGCTGACAGGAGCCCGAAATATCCTCCTCATGATAGGCTCAGCCAGAGTATGTCAAATAGAAAGGCGAAAGCTAGCAACAAACCATTGAACTGAGCCAAGGGACCCTATTGCAGGAATTAGAGACAGGATTGAAGGAAATCAAGGGAGTTGCAACACCATAAGAACAACAGTACCAACCAGAGTTCCCAGGGACTAAACCACCACCCAAGAATATACATGGACAGACCAGGGCTCTGGCTGCATATGCAACAGAGGATGGCCTTGTTGGTTTCCAATGGGAAGAAAAGCCCTTGGTCTGGCCAAGGCTCAACCCCCAAGTGTAGGGGAATGTCAGGAGAAAGTCTGGAAGTGGGTGTAATAGTGGAGGAGAAACAAACTTATTGAATATGGGAGGGGATGGCATAGGGGGCTAATGGCCATGAAATCAGAAAGGGAATAGCATTTGAAATGTAAACAAAAAATATCCAATAATAAAAAATTAATAATTAAAAAATAAAAAAATACATGAGAAAACATTCTACTGGGAACAAGTACCTTCAGCATCAATAAACACACATTCCAGATCAAAGCATTAGAACCACCTTCTACATCGGGTGCCTAAGATTAGGGAATAACCACAATCAGGAAGGTTCAACTTGCCCCATCACAGGTCCAGAGTGAGGGAAGGATGAAGTTGTCAGGTGCGTAGAGCACGGTAGCTGACACTGACAGATTAGGAAGCAGGAGCCACAGCATTGCTAAGAAGTGCATAGGGAGGGGTAGCCCCAGTCTGGGTCAAGAGCAGATTTTACCAGTTGAGACTAACCCTGGAGTTAACTTTCAGGCTGAGGCCAGTGGGTTTTTCAAACTCTACAGTAATCTATTTGTTCTCTGTGGCTCTTTGACTGAAGTTCCCAGGATTTGTATAATACCCAAGGTTGCAAGCTTCCAGATGGGTTATTGAGAAGTTCTTCAAGGTATCAAATTAAATCCTTCATCTTTATCAATCCTAATAGTGTGGATGTTTCTTAAATTTGCTATATACATAGGGCATGTGTCAGTTAAGCATTTGCTACCCAGAGAATGTTGTGCAGTCTCATGGAGTCTTAGGAGAAGGGTAGAAGAACACCTTCCCCGTCCATGCCTTGTAAAACCAAGTGCATAGAGCTGGGGCACCTGTAAGCATAGAAGGAATGATAGTGAGGTAAAAACAGCTCTTATGGTATATTACATCAATTGTTTTGAATTGATCACAAAACATAAACTGTAGGAAAGAAAAAGAGCCTACATATTTAAGAGACACTTTTGCACTATGCATAAAGCTGAAACTCTTTAGAAGAAATTATCTTCTGCCCTTTGTCTCTCGTTCCCTGTGTTCATTCTGTCTTGACTTTCTTCTTTCTATTTTTAGTATACTTTTCTGTAAAAAACAATTTAATCACTTTTCTTACTCTATTACATCATTTAAATTTGCTGTGGATCATTTATTCTCTTGCAAACTGTAGTAAATTGTCTATACTTTTTTCAGTGTTGGGATTGTTTGTAGTCTCTTTTCCTTGATGTCCCTTAGTTTATATTTGTTTTGTTTGATGTTGATGTTTTCTTTTCTTTCTTGTGTAGTAGGTTGGCTGGATGTTACATTGTCTCATTTTTGCTTTGGTCACACACTCTCTACTTTTAAGATGTTCACTTTAACTGAATGCCCTGTAAATGCCCCTACTTTTTTATTTTTATATTTTTAGGCTCAATCATACATACATTTTTATTGGTTTTGGAGTCATTTTATTACTGGGTTTTGTTGCAATATTCTTTTTGTTTTTTATTTTTATTCAAACCAATTGTTATTTCTCTTTTTCCTCCTATATCTTTTTCACTGTTTTCCTTTTTTCCATATAACTTTTTTTCTCTATGTTTTGACTTTCTCTGTCTACATCTTTTTAAAAATGTTTTGATTTTATTTTTCTTTGATATTTTATGTATTTACATTTCAAATAGTATCCCCTTTCCCACTCTCCCACACCCCCTCTGCCTCCCCTGCTTCTGTGAGGATGCTCTTTTTTTAAATTTTTATACAATATTCTTCCTGCATGTATGCTTGACAGCCAAATGGGTCACAAAATTTCATAAAAATGGTTGTGAGCCACCATGTGGTTGCTGAGAACTGAACTCAGGAAATCTGGGAGCTCCACAAGTATTCTTAAACTCTTAGCTATTACTTCAGGCCCCTACCTACTTGAAATAACCTAACCATTTGAAATTTTCATACCTGCCCTAAACATTACTATTAATTTATAGCATACTTCTTAGTAGATTTTCTATTTTTAGATTAATGCCTATAATCATGGATCACTGGGCTACAATCAATGTCGTGCATTATTTCTAGACCCGTCCTGGGTTTATTTTATTGCTGTACAACAGTGTGCATTCTCCTTACTGAGTGGTACTTGGAACAAAGCCTTCATCAGTAGCCCTGCCAATGAAAGGACTCTAAAATAAAATCAGAAGACACATTTGAAACACAACGTAAAAACTATCAGAGGGATCTGTGGGAAGTGGTATGGAATGCTGATTTCTGAGCTCAAAGTAGCTAATTATATTTTAACTCACATATTATTTGCACAAAGCTATACAATTCCCATCTCATAAAATGAAGAGAAGACCATGTGCCCCTAATCCCTCCCAGGATGATTCTGTAGTTGATGGTTGCTAGGGGAAAGAGACTTACTCTTCAGTAACTAATCAGTGGTACAGTGCCCATGCTTTTGTAAACAAACTCTCAGGTATCTTATAAACAGACCTAATGACTCTCTCTCTCTCTCTCTCTCTCTCTCTCTCTCTCTCTCTCTCTCTCTCTTTCTCTCTCTCTCTCTCTCTCTCTCTCTCTCTCTCTCTCTCTCTCTCTCTCTCTCTCTGTGTGTACATCACACATATAGAGAGAGACAGAAAAGATATCAAAATAGAAAGTAGAGAAGAGGGACAAGAGAAGATAAACCGGTAAATGTGATTGGACATGCATAAAAACTTCTAAGTGAAATGTATTATATGTATATAATAGGAACTATATCTATTTAACTTAAATTAAGTGAAATAAAATGTGTTTATACAGTAATTTAAATTAACAGAAAAAAAAGAAATTTGTTGGGCATTGGTAAACCACCTCTTTATCACAGTCACTCAGGAAAAGACAAGTGGTAAAATGGAATATACCAGAAGAAGATTAAATAATACAGTTCACTCACCTACTTCCATACAACGGACTCAAATACCTTTCATTCTTTTGAACACTTGCAATGGGTGAGTAGACAAACTTCCCTTAAAAATAAAAATGCAATCATCATCTGTACATAATAAATTGTGATTCAATTTGGACTCAACTGTTCACTTAGTAAGATAATAACCCAGTTTTTATTTCTGACTATACAGCCCTGACCCCAGAAAGGATTCAATTAGAGAAAAAAAGCAAGACTTTTTTCCCAGAACCTGCTTTGTGATCTTAGGACCACAAGACCCATCCTCACATCCCATGTACAGAAAATAGTTATTCATTAATTGTTCTGAATATGCTCTGGGCATGGGGATATCAGGTCAAATGTCTTTGAAATGCCTATCCAAAATGTTTGTATTCGAATACCAGAATCACCAGGATATATCCTTAAACAGAATACAGGACTCCAGCTCTAGAATATCAGAATCAATAGATCTACATTTGGGTCAGGACTTTTGCCTTCCTTATAGGTTCTCTGATGAAAGAAAGCTTAAGTTCAGGTACAAAATAGCCCATTGTCTATTCTTTCAAAAAATTCTCATTGGAATATGTCCATATCTAATAATTTACACATCTATAGCAGTTTCTTGCCACATGGTGGCATTAGAGATTCAACACAGACCACATGTGTTAGAAAGCTGAAAGTATACATCAAATAAGACTATTGATCGCTGTCATCTGCCCACCAACAAATACACTCTGATTGTGAAAAAAATATGTGACTACTTATAAATGGAGTTTAGGGACAAATTATAATTATAATAAAATATGTAACGGGGAAATTGCCTATTTTTTTCTAGAAATAAATGAAAGTGTCTTTGGAATCATTTTTTCCTTATAGACATAAGCACACAAAAATTTAGTGCCCCAGGGTTGGGGATTTAGCTCAGTGGTAGAGCGCTTGCCTAGGAAGCGCAAGGCCCTGGGTTGATCCCCCAGCTCAGAAAAAAAAGAACCAAAAAAAAAAAAAATTAGTGCCCCATGCATGTAAACAAAATCCCAATTGGGAAAAAGTATGGTTTCGGGTAGAGAAGGAGTATTTCCCTGGTCAGGTCTGAGATCTATATAGTTACTGAAATTGGTAGGTGCCTAAGAATAGACAGACCAACATACTACAATGTCAATGGAGGCATGCAAAACTAGTCTCTAGCAGTCTGTGCATAATAGTATTGAAATAGAAAGGAATTAGACAGATTACCTTTTTTAAGTCTAAATGTTAAGATTCTTACAGATTGACATGTTACCAGTAAAAATATTTTAATATATGTTTATGTGAGTTGTATATAAACATGATTGCAGGTGTCCAGGACACTAGATCCATTGAGTTCACATAAAGGTGGACCTACAGATGATTATGAGCTGCACAAACATGTGCTAAGAATCAAACTTGGAGTCTCTACAAGAGCAGTATACCCATTAACCACTGATCCATCTCTATAGCCCTGAAGTAAATTATTTATGTTGATCCTAAATTTTAGTAGTTCAAACTCTTTAGGTGAGAAAGGGTTTGAACTATGACACACGTATCAGGTATTCTCTTTCAAGCTAACATAGTCACAATGGAGATTTCTAATGTACAAATATGTCATCTTTCTCTGTGACTACTACCCTGCTCCAACCACAGGTCATCATTTGAAATTACAGTCATCATTTGAAATTACTACCTAATGACACATATATTGTAAGGAATGAATTCTTAGATGATTCTGCATTTGTTCAAAAATAACAGAATCTGATTGCTCAAACTGCATCAAGCGAATTCTGTTTACTTGCAGATGCCTTGGCATGACCATTGCTGCATCACCAGTAAGTAGGAGTGCTAAAGCAGTGTCTGATTGGCAGATAACCTTAAAGAGAAAAAGACCCAACCTCTTCACAATACTTTTAATGTCCAGCTTAGGGTGTATGCTTCACATTGACATGATCTAACCAAACTGGTTCAGTCATTTGTTATTAGCCTTATTAATAACCTAGTATCAAAAGAAATTATAATTATTTATCATAAGGCCATGTATGTGTGTTTGTGGACAGTTGATCTGTGTGTAGAGATGAGCACCTGCCCCTTCCACTTTGCACATGCATATAGCCTTAGACTGCTCACTAAGAGAGACATCCTACAAACTAGACTCCCCCAATCCATGCTATAGCTAGTAATCAGAAGGATGGCCCAGCTTGCAGAGGTAGTGGAACAGGACTTAACCTGACCTCAGCTTCACTCTATATAAATGGGTCTGTGTGTCTGTCTTTTCTTTCTTCTCTCACCAACACTAGCCAGTGTTCCAGGATGCAAGTCATGACAGACAGCAAACACCAGCCACCGTTTTCATAGACAAACCCAATTGAACAACTGTGTTCCTAATATTCAATAAAGCACAAAATTTCTCCTGATTATATAAATACAGTAGAAAATGAACCATGATACAAAAAAGACATGTATGAGGAAGAAGGAAGTCAGTTGCTTAACTCTACAGGGTGTATATATATATATATATATATATATATATATATATATTCGTGTATTTTTTCACTTTATGGTGGTATCTTCCCTATATTTTTTAAATGTAAACTGGGAAAAGCAAAGGCCCAAGCAATCCAAACTCAAGAGACAATGACCATGAATTGGCCAGCTGTGTCTCCAGCACCAAATATTGTAATGTCTAGTTAAATCATTAAATTTCTTCTCACACCCATTGTAAACACATATTCAATATTTCAAATCCTCTCTACAAATGTTATAGTATTTTAAAGAAGATAATCACCATCTAGGGAAGTAGTTTTATGTATATAAAAGTAAACATACTTCAATTTGTTCACATTTATTATTTAAACTGAAAACAATTTTAAGAGATAAAGAAAATGTGCACCTGTCGAACATAAAGTTGTTTTGTAATGACATTTCTCACGTACAGTTTAAATCAATTAAACAGTGAAGAAAATGGAGTACAATTTGAATTACTATGGTTATCTCCTCACTTTATTACAATGTCAAAACTACTTTACATTGGATTTCTTTCCAAAGAGGAGGGTTTGGTTGAAGATAGTCATGACATAACATTGTTTAATTCAACACACCCATTGAAGGAACATAAGCATGATTTTGGGATAGACTTCAAAGTATATGCATAGCTTTTTAGGTTGAATGAGGCTGTGCTCCTCAAAATAAGTTCAATGCTTCCACACTGGCCAGCCTCAGCTGGAGCCTGAGAACTGAAGCAATGGGGCAGGAATGAGAATGGACATCTGAGCCTTCTGGAACTAGGAATATTATTCAATGCTTAGTGGCCATGGATGAAACACATGTTAGAAGTCATATCTGGAACACAGACTAGACACCTGTTCCTCCAACATTGTGCTAGGAACAGCAAATATATGCAACACCTAAAGCCAAATTAGATGAGAAATAATGACCAGAACACCCATCCTGACAATATAAATTCCTCTGAGCCTTAGGTTTCTATCAGCCAGCAATTTCTGGGTGTCCTTTCCCTGTAATGAAGATAAGTAATGCCATTACTAGATCCAACTATCAATTTATATACTTTGAACTCACAAGGGAATACTGATGTGTATAGTTTAAATCCAAACAAATTTTCGTGTGTGGTTTTGAGGCTTACTACATATCATTCTTTTTAAATTCGTGCTATAAAACAGAATACTTGATCACATATCAGCTCCCTCCCAGTAATTTTATTTATTTAATTCATTTTTTTTATTTTTAACACCTAAGGGATCATTTGGGGGTAGAAACTGCATCCGAGGACACACAAAACGATTACTTTACCAGAGATTCTAATATGATATATGAACTAGTTCATGCATTTCAGACATGTAAAAACATAAGAAAGTTCTTGAAACCTGGTGAAAAAAATAGGTCATCCTGTACTGGGTTCAGAGAATTTAGAGAGAAGTCATTCCTATCAAGTTCTTACAACCCCTAAGCCTTTCCAGATCACGATGTTTTATTTTTTTCAATGCTATTTCTCACTTGATTCTCTAAAAATAATATATCCTTAGGATCACAAAAATTGAATAAAAATTAGTTTTAAGGTATTTAATTTCCATGATGTAATTTTCTGACTTGGCAAGTGCCTACAGATAATTTTCATACGTACTTTTTTGAGGGAAGATCAGACAGCTTTCTTTCCAGCACTCAGAAGGCAGAAGTGGGAGAATTTGTGAGTTTGATTTACCAAATGAATTCCAGGATAATCATAGTATGCACAGAGACCCAGATTTTAAATGAAAGAAAAGGCATAGCTCAGGGCCAGCCTGAGCCACAGAGTGAGTTCAAAGACAACCAGGGCTACACAAAATCTGCCACAAAAACTAAATGGAACCAAACAAACAAAAAGAAAAAGGAAAGCAAAAATTAGAAAAAACTTTGATCAGCAGTCATATGCTTGAAACATTTATAATTATGTTCTACTTCAGAATTTCTAGATTATTTCAGCACTATACTCTTATTTTCGGTCATTTGCCATTCAATACTGCCTCATTGATTGCCACTATACAACCCTTCATATTTACTTTCTATCTAATTCCTTGGTTATGAGTTTGAAAAGCATAAGTATAACTCAGCTCCACTGATGTAAGGCCAACATACTAGCTGAGCTGTTTCCTAGAAGCTCTGAGGATTTCCTTCTTTGGCTTCACTTAGTTGCTGGAGCCCCAACAACGATGCATTTCTGCTCATTTAGGTTATGTCCTGTGAATTAGCCCTTTCTTCTTTTAACTTTGGAATTCACAGTCACTTTATTAATTTTTATAGAATATTTTTATTTACATTTCAAGTGGTAGTCCCGTTTCTGGTTCCCAGCATCACATCCCCCTCCCCTTCTATAACGGTGTTACCCTTCACAACACCCATCCTTCTGCCCCCCCACCTCCAACATTCCCCTGCACTGGGAGGTTCAGCCCTGGCAGGACCAAGGGCTTCTCCTCCCATTGTTGACCAACAGGGCTATCCTCTGCTACATATGCAGCCGTACTCATGGGTCTGCCCATGTGCATTCTTTGGGTAGTGGTTTAGTCCCTGGGAGCTCTGGTTGGTTGGTATTGTTGTTCTTATGGAGTTGCAAGTCCCTTCAGCTCCTTCAATCCTGTCTCTAATTTCTCCAATGGAGACCCCATTCTCAGTTCAATGGTTTGCTGCTACGATTCACCTCTGTATTTGACATGATCTGGCTAAGCCATCAGGCTCCTGTCAGCATGCACTTCTTGGATTCATCAATACTATCTAGTTTGGTGGTTGTATATATATATATATATATATATATATATATATATATATATATGGAATGTATATCCAGGTTAGACAGGCTCTGAATGGCCATTTCTTCAGTGTCTGCTCCAAACTTTGTCTGCATATCCACTCCTATGAATATTTTTGTTCCCCCTTTTAAGAAGGAGAGAAGCATCCACACTTCTTCTTGAGGTCTGTGGATTGTATCTTGGGTTATTCAAGTTTTGGGGATAATATCCACTTATCAGTGACTGCATAACGTGTGTTTTTCCTGATTGGATTACCTCACTCAGGATGATATTTTCTAGTTCCATCCAATTGCCTATGAATTTCATGAAGTCATTGTTTTTGATATCTTAGTAGTACTCCATTGTGTACATGTAACACATTTTCTGTATCCATTCCTCTGTTGAGGGCATCTGGGTTCTTTACAGCTTCAGGATATTATAAATAAGGCTGGTATGAACATAGTGGAACATGTGTCCTTGTTGTATGTTAGAGCATCATTTGTCTATATGTCCAGGAGAAGTATAAGTGGGTCCTCAAGTAGTGCAATGTCCAATTCTTTGAGGAACCTCTAGACTGATTTCCAGAAAGGTTGTATCAGTTTGCAA
Source organism: Rattus rattus (assembly GCF_011064425.1). Classification (NCBI taxonomy): domain Eukaryota; kingdom Metazoa; phylum Chordata; class Mammalia; order Rodentia; family Muridae; genus Rattus; species Rattus rattus. The sequence goes on from NC_046156.1 coordinate 90,982,611, forward strand.
TCCCACCAACAATGGAGAAGTGGTCCTCTTTCTCGACATCCTTGCCAGCATCTGTTGTCACCTGAGTTTACTATCTTAGCCATTCTGACTGGTATGAGGTGGAGTCTCAGGGTTGTTTTGATTTGCATTTCCCTGATTACTAATGTTGAACATTTCTTTAGGCATTTCTCAGCCATTCGATATCCCTCAGGTGAGAATTCTTTGTTAGAAATTTCCCTTTCTCCTTCTCTCTATAAAGATACCTGTGAAGGTATCACCGTACCCTCAGAAGTAATCAAGGCTCTGTTTCCCTGGTGTCTTCAATCTCCACTGCCTATTACAATTTTTGTGACCTAAAGGGGGGATTACCTGGAAATCTCCCACTTAATACTGAGTGATCAGAAGTCTTATTTTCTGTACTTTGTCCAGGTGTGGGTCACTGTATGATTTCTTATTTATTTCCAGAAGGAAGCTTCTCTTCGTTTATTGATCTATGGGTAGAGCAGAGTCTCATTAGAAATAATTTTATACGTACATTCCTTTAGCAGAACAGTTGATCTTCCCCCATCTACTCCTATGTTCTTGACCACACAAGCGCTGTCAGGCATTGCTTGCCTCTCATGGTACAGACCATAAATACTACCATAGAGTACTTGATTACTCCTCAAATATTTGGGACACTGTTGCACTAGAGTATCATACAGGCAGGTCACCACTGTTGAAAGAAGTGTTTGTAAATGGATTTCCTCTGTTTAATATGCAGAGTATATTCTTTTACTAGTACCCACAAATGCTCTAGTTAGGCACCAGCTTGATTTCTGGTACTCAATGAGATATTATGAACTATCTGACTTTCAACCTTGATTGGGTTCTGAATTTCCATAAAAGAATAATTTAGATATTGGTATTTGTACAAAAGATACTGAAATGGGATATAAAAGGAGACTGAAGGGATTTTCAGGAAGGAGGAAACCTGGGTTAGCCAAAGGTTTCATTCAATGCACCATACCATGTTTTCCTGTTATAATTTAGTTACCTGTTGTAGTAGAGATATTATGACAAAGGACAAATGAAAGAAAACCATACATTTGGCTTCCAAGTTACTGGTTGTCATTGAGATAAGCCAAAGTAGCAATATGAAGATACAGAATGAATTGGAAACCACAGGGAATGCCCTCTACTAGCTTGCTCTCCCCGAATTTCTCAGCTATCTTAATCACCCCACATGCAATTGTATAAGGATTGCAACTTTTATAGTGTGCTGGTCTCTCCTATATCGATTACCCATCAAGATATGGCCACAAAGCAATCTTATGAAGGAAATTCCTCGATTGCAATTCCATCTTCCAAGATGCAAATAGTTTGTGTCAAGATAGCAAAGATTACCCAGGATATACCCTGTCTGTTATGCCCATCATTCTTTTACTGTAAGTATTTCTTGTAATGAAGCTCCTCCGTTGATTTTAAAAGGAAGAGTCTCTTCACCTGTAAGGCCTCATTATGATGTCTCAAGCATGACATTCTCCCTGTGTACTGTTCTTTCCGTTCAAGGCTGATTTAGCTTTCAAGGATACTAGACCATCTCTCCTAAGGATGTGACTTTCTAAGGGTAAATTTCTGTTACCTATATTTCCAAACAAACTAATGACATACCCACTTTTTTCTAGCAATGTCAACCCAGGCACACAGATATTTTCCACTGTCAAAAAAATGACAAGCTGCTTCTAAAGGGAACTACCATGGGACACAACAAAACTCTGAAAGAATATTGTTTTAAAGAATATAGGACTTAGAGCAAGAGATACCCAGATCTCAACATCTTCCTTAATAAAAAGGGCACCTGGGACACATGAAGCTAAGTGCAGTGTTTACTTCTCTACCGATTCAGAAAGTTCTGCGTAGGAAACAAGGTAATATTTACATTGTCCATGCATAAACTCTCATAGCACAAGCAGTACCATGTATTCAAAAATGAACTGGGATTCAAACTGGTCAAAAACCGGCAGAAATTTTTTTGGGAAATGTAACATGCATGAGATGACTGATAAGCTGTGGCTGGCCAAAGGCTGTCCTTCACTATCAATTTTCTATGGTGAAGGTGATTCTCTGTCTTCTAAGAAAACCCAACACCATTCTTCAGCAGTATACATGGGTCATGAGCTTTCACTAGATTCATACAACCTTTAAACACTCTTTGTAGATGTTGAGGAGAGTATATTGGGCTCAGGTATTCTCTTTGCTTACTGACAAAGACAAGCCTAAACAGAATCTCTCCCTCTTTTTAAAGGACAGAATGGTTATTGCCAGGGCTCTTAGAAATCTGCAAGGATGACAGAAATGAATCCACACACCTATGGGCACTTGATTTTTGACAAAGGAGCCAAAACCATCAAATGGAAAAAAGATAGCATTTTCAGCAAATGGCGCTGGTTCAACTGGAGGTCAACATGTAGAAGAATGCAGATCGATCCATGCTTATCACCCTGTACAAAGCTTAAGTCCAAGTGGATCAAGGACCTCCACATCAAACCAGATACACTCAAACCAATAGAAGAAAAACTAGGGAAGCATCTGGAACACATGGGCACTGGAAAAAAATTCCTGAACAAAACACCAATGGCTTATGCTCTAAGATCAAGAATCGACAAATGGGATCTCATAAAACTGCAAAGCTTCTGTAAGGCAAAGGACACTGTGGTTAGGACAAAACGGCAACCAACAGATTGGGAAAAAATCTTTACCACTCCTACAACAGATAGAGGCCTTATATCCAAAATATACAAAGAACTCAAAAAAGTTAGACTGCAGGGAGACAACAACCCCTATTAAAAATGGGGTTCAGAGCTAAACAAAGAATTCACAGCTGAGGAATGCCGAATGGCTGAGAAACACCTAAAGAAATGTTCAACATCTTTAGTCATCAGGGAAATGCAAATCAAAACAACCCTGAGATTTCACCTCACACCAGTGAGAATGGCTAAGATCAAAAACTCAGGTGACAGCAAATGCTGGCGAGGATGTGGAGAAAGAGGAACACTCCTCCATTGTTGGTGGGATTGCAGACTGGTACAACCATTCTGGAAATCAGTCTGGAGGTTCCTCAGAAAATTGGACATTGAACTGCCTGAGGATCCAGCTATACCTCTCTTGGGCATATACCCAAAAGATGCCCCAACATATAAAAAAAGACACGTGCTCCACTATGTTCATCGCAGCCTTATTTATAATTGCTAGAAGCTGGAAAGAACCCAGATGCCCTTCAACAGAGGAATGGATACAGAAAATGTGGTACATCTACACAATGGAATATTACTCAGCTATCAAAAACAATGACTTTATGAAATTCGTAGGCAAATGGTTGGAACTGGAAAATATCATCCTGAGTGAGGTAACCCAATCACAGAAAAACACACATGGTATGCACTTATTGATAAGTGGCTATTAGCCCAAATGCTTGAATTACCCTAGATGCCTAGAGCAAATGAAACTCAAGAGGATGATCAAAATGTGAATGCTTCACTCCTTCTTTAAAAGGGAACAAGAATACCCTTGGCAGGGAATAGAGAGGCAAAGATTAAAACAGACACAGAAGGAACACCCATTCAGAGCCTGCCCCACATGTGGCCCATACATATACAGCCACCCAATTAGACAAGATGGATGAAGCAAAGAAGTGCAGGCCGACAGGAGCCGGATGTAGATCTCTCCTGAGAGACACAGCCAGAATACAGCAAATACAGAGGCAAATGCCAGCAGCAAACCACTGAATTGAGAATAGGACCCCCGTTGAAGGAATCAGAGAAAGAACTGGAAGAGCTTGAAGGGGCTCGAGACCCCATATGAACAACAATGCCAAGCAACCAGAGCTTCCAGGGACTAAGCCACTACCTAAAGACTATACATGGACTGACCCTGGACTCTGACCTCATAGGTAGCAATGAATATCCTAGTAAGAGCACCAGTGGAAGGGGAAGCCCTGGGTCCTGCTAAGACTGAACCCCCAGTGAACTAGATTGTTGGGGGAGGGCGGCAATGGGGGGGGAGGATGGGAGGGAACACCCATAAAGAAGGGAGGGGGGAGGGACTAGGGGATGTTTGCCCGAAACCGGAAAGGAATAACACTTAAATGTATATAAGAAATACTCCTTAATAAAAAATAAAATAAAAAACAAAACAAAACAAAAAAAAAGAAATCTGCAAGGATGAAACCAAGTAAGGGACATTGGAAGAGCACACAGTCATGTCTCAGACCCAGGAGGCTATGAGTGTTTATACGCAATTAATCACGATGGTTACTTGAATCGACATCCATATGGCATCATTTGCCTGAGTCAGGAATTCTTAAAGCTAAGTTCAAAATACTTTGAGGGAAACAATGTCATTTTAATAGGCAATAAAATAAGTTTCTTTTTGCTAACTCTGGCAGCATTTATAGTAGTAAGGTGTTGAGATTGACTCTGTAAAACATGCACCCATAGAGAGAGAATTTATGGCACTCAGAGTAAAAATGGGGGAGTGCTGCCGTACAGAGAGGAACAGAAAGACAACAAGTGAAGAGACAAGAGCTAGATTCTAAGCTCCCAGATTTCACCCATGTCCTTTATTTTTATGGGACTAAAAGAGAACACAGGCTTTTGTATTCGTATCCTAGCTTGCATTTGCCAAGCAAATGCATGTTTTCTCATTTCTGAAAACAAAACCAAAGAGTCACCTTAGGTGGTGTACTTGAAAGTGAGGTATTGAGCTCTGATAGATGGTCATTTCACAAGACCCTTCCCAGTGAGATTACACATGGGGCTCTTTGTTATTTTTTGTTGACCTTTGTTGACTTCTATGGAATTAGGATGAAATTAATATTCCTCTGGTAGAAATAAACCAGTATTCTAAAAGGTATCATATTAGATACTAAATGCTGCTACACAAGTCAGAAGTCTCTTCAACCTGAATCTAATTTATGATGTGAGAAAGAGTAAGTCATAAGGATACCATTTTAAAGTATAAAATAGTCATTTTTAAATAACAATATAAATTACAATAACATGTCTTAATAATAATATAGTCTCTAGAACACTATTTCCTGTGAGGATTAGGATAAGTCACTGTGGGTGATTAACATAATTTCCCAAGAGTTATCCTTGGCAACAAAATGATAATTGTCTCACACAGCTGCCCTCTGTGACGAAAGAGAGACCAAGTTTGTGTGAGGCATCTTTCTGAGGTATTCTGGTAAGGTTCCCAGAAGCTCAGTAGAGATTCTCATGCTGTTGGCACTGAGGAGTGGTCCCTAACCAGTGAGAGATTTGATTAGATGAAGCCAAACTCTGAAGAGCATGTAGGGATCACGCTATTCACTATGTCTCATTAGCAACACTTTGAAAGCATAAGGGAGATTATGTGAGGCCCACACACTTTGAAAAATGAAGACTCTGTAAACAAATGGCAAACCAATAGCACTTAGTCAATGAAAGAGTGTCACTTCAGGGTGACTTTTGAGGATTGAGCCAGCTATGGTGAAATGAACACAGATTCCTATTCACCCATGAGTTAGAAATAAGATCCCATCTTTGGAAAACTCTGGAATCAGTGGGAGATGAACTATGCTTAACCCAAAACTAACAAATCTTTCAATGAGGATAATGTCAAGGTAGAATTGTACTTCATACTGAGGTGTAGCCGGGATGACTGATGATTCTAATGATGTCGTGTGAAAAACAAATGCATGTTTGGGTTACAGTGAGAAAAGTACTTGTGAAAGAATTGTTTTTAAAATGAGAAGAGATTTTATTCACTATTATATTATTATTAATTATAGAAATAAAAGTCATGTTCTTATATTCAATGAGATAATATAGAGAAATATGAAAAATTAAAACTTGCATAAAATATAGCCCTCTAGCATGTTGTATAAGCATTGATTAAAACTGAAATGAATATGGAAACACAAAGATAACTGGCTGTTAAGCCATAAGAAAGAAGAAAGCCCCACTTTTGATTACTTGCTCACAGTGACTACTTTTTGTCTATTAAAGATACTAGAGGGCTGGAAAAATGGCTCAGCAGATAAGAGGACTGGCTGTTCTTCCAAATTTCCTGAGTTCAATTCCCAGCAACCACATGGTGGCTCACAACCATCTGTACTGGGATAAGATGCCCTCTTCTGCTCTATCTGAAAACAGCTACAGTGCACTCACATAATATAAATAAATCTTTTTTAAAAAAAAAATGCTAGAGAGGTGAAAAAGTAGAAAATACCAGTAAATTTTAGAAATTAGAAATGTAATTTTAATCATTGCCTTGTTACCTTTTTTACTTACTTTTACTGTATTGGGTTTTGCTTTTGTTAGTAAATGCGTTCAGGAGTATGATACAGGACCCTTATAGCCTTGTGTGTAACTAAAGTATGCCTGATTCTAAGTGTTCTATGTAGCACTTTCACTTTATTATTAATTTTAACATTATAAGTAAAACGTATACAACAATGATTTTTAAAAAATATCAGCTCCTACTTTTCCCAGTGCACCTTCACACTGATTTTCCCATTCCCTGCTCCCTTTTTAGAGGATAAGGGGGAGAACCCCCAAGGTCATCTTCTTATCACTGCTCCCTTTTTAGAGGAGAAAGGAAAGAAACCACAAGTTCCTCCTCTTATCAGGTTCATCCCAGTCCCTTTGCCCCACCCCGTTCCCACAACCACACATCAAGTCACTGCACGATTAGGCATATCCTTTCCCACAGAAGCCAGACAAGGTTGTCTAGTCAGGGAAACAGGGTGCAGAGGCTGGTACCAGATTCAGGAGCAGACCCCAATTCAGATGTTGGCGGACCTACTTGTAGACCAAACTACACTGGGGCTACATGTGTGCTGGCAACATAGGTCCAGGCCACGATTTCTCTTTGGATGGGATTTAGTCTCTGGGAGTCCCCATTACTGCCCAAAAATATTTCACAAGACACCCTGAGCTCCATATGATACAGTGCACAAATTAGAACATTCTAAGTAAAACTTATACATAAAGGTCTTTTTTTCTTTTCTTTCTCTTTTTCATTCTTTCTTTCATTTTTTGAGATTTGTATTGACTCTTTAAAAAACTGATGGAAGAAAACGATGTGATCAAATGTTCCACAACACATTTTCCATGATCCAAAAAACTTGTACTAAATTTTACACTGATAATATTCTAGGAACTTAATTCTAAGACGGATAAGGGGAATGTGTAAAAATTAGCAGAGAGGAAGACTGGGAGACTTGAAATTATGATACATCCACCTGGAAAAGAATTTTTCCTCTGAGTGAGGAGATAGCAAGCAAGAGAGCAGAAATGGCAGGAGATGTGGCTCCACAGTGGATTGCCTGCCTAGCATAAGGTCATGGAGTTGGCTGCAGTGAGACTTGACTAGCCTGACAATATCAAACAAGTAGGAACCGTTTCTATCACTTAAAACAGCATTCAAACTGAATCCCATGATTCTGATGTTTCAATTGCAAAGCATACAGGATAGCCAGGTATCTCCTCTCAGAGGATTGCTCAGATCCTATTCCAGATCCATAATTTGCAACTGATTATGACATCTGTGTCTACAACATGAAATGATTTACTCAGGAGCAGCAAGCAGGTCACTCTATTAGGCACATACATACTCCAACACTCCTTTAAGTTGCACCCTTAAAACCTGAGTAAGTTCAACACGTCCATTACCATCAAGTTCACCAGATTAAGATGGCTAGCAGAAAGAAGTGCTTGATTCTGGCATTCACTGTACTTTTGTGGATTGAATTATATGCTCAATATGGGGACATGCAGGTTGCTGCGCAAATTTAATCTGACTGGAGATGTAGATGCTCCAAACCATTCTGCCGTTACTGGAGGGCTATTTCCTGTTCACTATAGGACCATGCCAACAAGTGACTCTGATGAAGAAATAGAATCACCCATGTGTGAAGGGTAAGTCATTGTTAAATCTTTCCTTTTTTACATTAATTTGGGTGGCCAGAAAATGGATAGCTTGAAGCCTAGAGTTTTGGGGAAGTTCTCGCTATAGCACTATCTGCCTTTATCTCAGTTTATAGGGAGAATGGTTTGCTGTGGTAGGTTCTCAGAATGTCACTCCTCAGAGGTTCTCTTGGACCAGCAGCAGCAGTATCTAAAAGCTTGTTAGACATATAGAACCAGGAATGCATACCTCCTTAGCAGAAGAAAACTTACACGATCAGACCTCTGCTGCTGTGTGTGAACACTGAGATCTGAGAAGCAGAGGTGCTGCAGCTTCACTGTTCATTGTTACAAGATAAAGTTCAAGTGCGCAGTCGGGAACTCTGCCTTATGTCTGAGGAAAGGCTCGTGATAGGATTCTGACCTGTAGGAAAATCTGTCCCTACTGCTGTCTCCTGAGAGATATCATATCAAACAACTGGAATTACTAATACTCAAATATAGCAATTACTGTCAGAAAAAGAAAGGTGAGATAGGCCATATGTCTGTTTTATAAGTATCTTACACACATAGAAACATACACAGATTAGACATAAAAATAATGCCAGAAATTAAAAGAAAACAAAAACAATAATCTTCAATTCCATTGCCATCACAAAACTGCATTTTTATATTTATATCCATTCTTTGAGTCTTTTGAGGATATACTTATGATTATCAATAGTATGAGGGGACCAGGGGAAGTAATTATGTTGGACATTGGACATTATGCTGCAGAATTTTCATGGTGCTGTGTGGTCATTATAGCTGTCGCAGTTTCTTACAACATTACATCTATTTCAATCACAACTCCCTTACTTTTATACATGTTCCAAATCCAAGTTATTATTGGATGGAGCTATCTTCAGTACAAAATGTTAGATTTGTGATGAGTCCGTAATTGATACTTTTTCCATCTCACTAGAAGATTTCCATTTTCCAGTGAAAGGCACAAGAAAAAGTTGAGAGATGACTGATATCACAGCAGCAGATCATCCTAAGATTAAGATCACAGCTGTCACCTCTTTACCATAATGCCCCACACTAAATTTCCATGATTTGAATTACTTGGTTTAGTCTCTAATTTTTATTAGAACTTTGGAAGATTATTTTTCTCAAAAGGTCACATATGAAATACAATAATACCTTTTTACTGATATTGTTCTTCTTCCTGGTTTGCAGAGATAGGTCTTACCATTAGCCTTAGTGTGCCAGTAGATAACAATGTAGACTAGGCTCACTTAGGAATTATAAAATTCCTCCTCATTCTGCTTTATGCTTTGATTACAAATATGTACATCATATTCTAAGTTTTCAAGTATTTCAATATATATTCTTTACCTAGCAAATAATTTTGTGGATCTGGAGAGATAATGGATCAGTAGTTAAGATGACTGCTTGCTCTCCCAGAGGACAACAGTTCAATTCCCAGTACCCACATGGCAGCTCACAACTGTCTGTAACATCATTATACAGACAGAGGAAAGCAAAACAGCAATGCATATAAAATGAATCAATTATAAAAGGTATGAATTTTGTATGACCTATGAGAGAAATGATGTGAGAACTAAAAATATCCTCTGGAAAATTAATTTCATAATAAGGTTCTTTATGTTCTGTAAAATATTTAACAATACAGTTTGAGTGGATACTCTTCAGTTTTATATTTTTAGCATATTTCTTTAAAGTTAGTTTTACATAATTCACTTTCACCATTAACATTCCACAGTTCCCCTATTCACACCCAGTTCCAATATTCTACAAGTAGTTTACACTTTCTTCAGGTAAAACAAATTGCTATTGTAAGAAGCCCTATACAAGATTCACTATATATAGTATACAGAGGCTAGAGTGGATCTAAAATAATGTTAATTTCATTGTGTCATCGTTTATTTAACAGTAACTGATTGCTTCATGAATACAAGAGTGGATTTGGAGAAACTTGATTTGGAAACCAACAACTTTTAGGTTATAGAAGTTTCAGGTAAACATAGGTTAAATTATATAAAAGAGGAAGATTTATGTTATTCTGGAAATATTACAATGAAATGATACAAAGAAGAGAGTACCTTATATCATGCTTTGGTTAATGCACACACAAGTAATATTTATAAAATATTTGAAGAAAAATAAAACATAGTGTGTAATAGTACTGTGGGAATTATAAGAGAAACCAATGAATTAAGAAATCTCTCCTCAAACTTCATCTATTAACTTTGAGATGTTTTCCTTTTTAATCTTTAAGGATGCCCATTACCTCTATGTAGTTTTAATCATTGTAGGATGGCTATTGCCTATTTCAATACCTGTTCTATTCACACTACTGTAACATCCCTCTATTCAAGGATTATTTTAAAGTAGAAAATATTGACATACAGCTGAGAAACCACCACGGGATGTTGAAGATTATTCCAGTTTTTTGAATAGTGTAAATAACCTAGTTTGGGGCAGATAGCTTTTTACATTTGGAAAGAAATACTTAATACTTTGGGTAATTTAAAGATACATTTACAGGCTCAAGGCAGGTGGAAATTTTTTAGACCTTGAAATGAAATCAATGTTAATTTTTGTGTGTTTGTTATCTATCTATCTATCTATCTCTCTATCTATCTATCTATCTCTATCTATCTATCTATCTTTCTATCCATCCATATATATAATCTATCTATTGACATTACAGGCTGACCACCACACCTCCTCTTCTTGCAGAATTCCCCTCATGAAATTTCTCCCCCACTACTTATCTTTTTCACCTCTGAAAATGGGGATGTCACCCCCCTCCCTCCAAGTATTAATCTACCCTGGTTCATAAATTCACTGGAGGACTAGAAACATTCTCTTCTCCTGAGGTCAGACAATGCAGCCCGTTTTAGGGAACTGGATTCTCAGGCAGTCAACAGAGTCAGGGTCAGACCCTGGTCTAGGTCTTGGGAGACCGTTATGAAGTTCAAACTGTATGTCTGCTACATTGTGCAGGATCCCAGGTCTAGACTCTTATGTACTTTGTATAGTGGTTCAGTCTAGAGGACTACCCAAGGGCCAAGGTTAGGTAATAATTTTGGTCTTCTTGGGGACTCCATATACCCTCCACATTCATCAATCTTTCCCCTACCTCTTCCACAAGATTTCGAGTACCCAGAATAATGTTGGCTGTGTGACTCTACATCTGTTTTGGTTTGGGAATGATTTAAGAGACATCTGGAATTGTTTTAACCTCTAAATGAATCCAGGAACCTCAAGTCACTGCAGGACTATGTACAGCAGAAGCCAGCAGAAAGGAGGGTTTGGTCACATGTCTTACAGACTGTAAGAGATCACAAATGCCAACACAACAGATTACTATACCCAGCAAAACTTTCCATTAGCATAAATGGAGAAAACAAGATATACCATGACAAAATAAAATTTAAGCAATGTATATCCCAAAACACAGCCCACAATAGCACTAGAAATAAACTTTACTCCAATGAGGCTACCTACACCCAAGAAGTAAATTCACACAAGAAAAACCAAAAGAAGAGAAATAGACATATGCTATGATAACACCAACATCAAAGTAGCAGGAATTTCCCATTATTGCTCATTAATATCTCTAAACATCAGTTAACTCAATTCCCCTATTAAAAACACTGGCTAACAGAGTGATGGAATAAAAATAAAAAATCCTTCTGCAGTATATACGAAACACACCTCAACAAGAAAGATAGACAGCTCTCTACCGCATTTTTAATAGGATTTTTTTTCCTCTCTAGAGTCTAACTTCTTGAGTTCTTTGCATATTTTAGATATTAGACCCCTATCAGATGTAGGATTGGTAAAGATCTTTTCCCAATCTCTTGGTTGCCATTGTGTCCCAATGACAGTGCCCTTTGCCTTATAGAAACTTTACAGTTTTATGAGGTACCATTTGTCCATTCACGATCTTAGACCATAAGTCACTGGTGTTTTGTTCAGGAAATTTTCCCCAGTGCCCATGTGATTGAGACTTTAGCCTACTTTTTCTTCTATTTGTTTGAGTATATCTGGTTTGATGTGGAGACCTTGATCTATTGGAATTAAGCTTTGAACAGGGCGATAACAATGGTTCGATTTGCATTCTTCTATATGCTGATCTCCAGTAGAACCAGCACCATTTGTTGAGAGTAATATCTTTTTTTCCATTGGATGGTTTTAGCTCCTTTGCAAAGACCAAGTGACCATATGTGTATGGGTTCATTTCTGGGTCTTCAATTCTATTCCACTGATCTACCTGCCTGTCTCTGTACTAATACCATACAGTTTTTATCACTATTGCTCTATAATACTGCTTGAGGTCAGGGATGGTGATTTCCCCAGAAGTTCTTTTGTTCGTGGTGGTAGATTTAGCTATACTGGGATCTTTTATTCCAAATGATTTTGCAAAATTCTCTTTCTAACTCTATGAAGAATTGAGTTGGAATTTTGATGGGGATTGCATTGAATCTGTAGATTGCTTTTGGCAAAATGGCTGTTTTTACTACATTTATCCTGACATTCCATGAGCATCAGAGGTCTTTCCATTTTCAATTTCTTTCTTCGGAGACTTGTAGTTCTTGTCATACAGATCTTTCACTTGCTTGGTTAGAGTCACACTGAGGTATTTTATGTTATTTGGGGGTAATGTGAAGGGTGTCATTTCCCTAACTTCTTCCTCAGCCTGTTTATCCCTTGAGTAGAGGAATGCTACTGATTTGTTTGAGTTAATTTTATACCCAGTCACTTTGCTGAAGTCGTTTATCAGGCTTAGTAGTTCTCTGGTGAAACTTTTGTGGTCACTTAAGTATAGTATCATATCATCTGTAAATAGGGATATTTTGAATTATTCCTTTCTGATTTGTATCCCTTTGACCTTTTGTTGTCTGATTGCTCTGGCTAGTACTTTGAGTACTATACTGAATAAATAGGGAGAAAGTGGGCAACCTTGTCTAGTCCCTGATTTTAGTTTCTCTCCATTTAGTTTGATGTTAGCTACTAGTTTGTTGTATGTTGCTTTTACTATGTTTAGATATAGGCCTTGAATTCCTGATCTTTCCAGAACTTTTATCATGAAGGGGTGTTGAAATTTAGCAAATGATTTTGCAGCATCTAATGAAATGATCATGTGGCTTTTCTCTTTAAGTTTGTTTATATACTGGATTACTTTGTGGAATTTCCACATATTTAACCAATCTTATATTCCTGGGATGAAACTTACTTGATCAGGATGGATGATTGTTTTGTTGTGTTCTTGGATTCTGTTTGCAAGAATTTTATTGAGTATTTTGTGCCTATATTGATAAAGTTAATTGGTCTGAAGTTCTCTTTCTTTGTTGGGTCTTTGTGTGATTCAGGTATAAGTGTAATTGTAGCTTCATAGAATGAACTGGGTAATGCTCTGTCTGTTTCTATTTTATGGAATAGTTTGGAGAGTACTGGTATGAGATCTTCTATGAATGTCTGATGGAATTCTGCACTAAACCTCTCTGGTCTCTTTTTGGTTGGGAGACTTTTAATAACTGCTTCAATTTCTTTAGGAGTTATGGGGTTGTTTAAATTGTTTATCTAATCCTTATTTAACTTTGGTACATGGTATTTGTCTAGAAAACTGTCCATTTCTTCCAGATTTTCCAGTTTTATTGAATATAGGCTTTTGTAGTAGGATCTGATGCATTTTTGAATTTCCTCAGATTTATTGTTATATCTCGTTTTCCTTTCTTATTTTGTTAATATGGATTCTGTCTCTGTGCCCTCTGGTTAGTCTGGCTAAGGGGTTTATCCTTCTTGATGGTTTTCTCAAAGAACAAGGTAGATTCTTTGCGTAGTCCTTTTTGCTTCTACTTAGTTGATTTCAGCCCTAAGTTTGATATTTCCTGTGTTCTACTCCTCTTGGGTGTATTTGCTCCTTTTTGTTCTAGAGCTTTTAAGTGCACTGTCAAGCTGCTAATGTATGCTCTCTCCTGTTTCTTTTTGGAGGCACTCAGAGCTATGATTTTTTTCCTCTTATCACTGCTTTCATTGTATTCCAAAAGTTTAGGTATGTTTTGTCTTCATTTTCATTAAATTCTAAAAACTCTTTAATGTCTTTCTTTATTTCTTAATGACCAAGTTATCAGAGTACAGAGTTGTTCAATTTCCATGTATATGTGTGATTTCTGTCATTTTTCTTGTTATTGAAGACCAGTCTTAGTCCATGGTGATCTGATAGGATGCACGGGATTATTTCAAATGTCATATCTTTTGAGGCCTGTTTTGTGACTGATTATCTCATCAATTTTGGAGAAGGTACTACAAGGTGCAGAGAAAGGTATATTCTTTTTCTTTAGGATGAAATGTTCTATAAATATCTGTTAAATCTATTTGGTTCATAACTTCTGATACTTTCTCTATACCTCTGTTTAGTTTCTGTTTCCATGATCTTTCTATTGATGAGAGTGTGGTGTTGAAATCTACTACTATTATTGAGTGAGGTTTAATACGTGCTTTCAGCTTTAGTAAGGTTTCTTTTAGGAATGTAGGTGCCCTTGCATTTGGAGCATAGATATTTTGGATTGAGAATTCATCTTGGTGGATTTTTCCTTTGATGAATATCAAGTGTACTTCCTTATCTTGTTTGATAACTTTTGGTTGAAAGTCTATTTTATTCAGTATTAGAATGGCTACTCCAGCTTTTTTTCTTTGTGCCATTTGCTTGAAAATTTGTTTTCCAGCCTTTTACTCTCAGGTACTCTCTGTCTTTGTCTCTGAGGTGTGTTTCCTGTATGACCCAAAAAATGCTGGGTCCTCTTTATGCTCTCAGGTGTGTAGACACTGTCTCACAGTTTCAGCTCTTGATGCAGGCAGAAATCTAAGCATCCTGCCCCTGACTGATCCTATGTCCCTGTGTCCAGGGGGCACAGATGGCACTAGGCAATTTCCTCTTCAGTCAGGAATGTGGGCAGAAAATATTTGTTTCCACTGGGTTCTCAGGAGTGTCTGCACTTCTGAGTGTCCAGCTCTCTCCCCTACAGAATGTGGGTGCAGCGACTGGTGATTCAGGTTCAGTTCAGTTCCGGGCACAGCCAGAAACCAGCTGGTTCCTGAGGCTGACTGCTCCTATATTCCTATATCCAGAGACACTTTGCAGTTTCCTCTTCGACCGGGAATGTGGGCAGAAGTGGGCAGAAGTGGCAGTCTGTCCTGAGGTCTCAGGATTGTCTGCATTTCTGGGAGTTCAGCTCTCTCTCCCAAGGGATTTGGGTATGGGGAACTGTGGGATAGGTTCAGTTCAGTTCCAGGCACAGCCAGAAACTGGAAGTGTCCTGTCCCAGAGGTCTTCTGCCTTTGTGTGTCCTGGGTCCCCCAAGCAGGTCGCTTGGAGCAGAAAAGTTGGTCTTACCTCTGCTCTCAGGTGTGTCTTGACTCCTGGTGACTGACTTTCAGCTTTTGGTGAAGACAGAAACCTAAAGGGTCCTGCCCCTGACTGCTCCTAGGTCCCTGTGCCCAGGGGGCACCGATGGCACTAGGCAATTTCCTCTTCGATCAGGTATTTGGGCAGAAATTAGTTGTCTCCTCTGGGTTCTCAGGAGTTTCCATACTTCTGATGGTCCAACTTTCTCTCCCATGGGATTTTAGAAGTTTGTGTTTTAAAATCAGACAAAACTCTATAGCAAGTTCCATAGCAGACAAAAGTCTATATTAAAACCCTGTCTCAGAAACCAAAAGCAAACAAACAACAAAATTTGGAAGACTTTGGAACTATGAAAGATCCTCCACGTTCATTAATCACAGAATCATCCGAAATTCTCACTACATCCCTGAGTGGACTTAATAGACTTTAAACCAGAAATTCACAGCAACATGGAGAGACGGTTTTATACCCCCCCAAAAAAAAACCCAACCTGTTACTCCCGGCATCCACCCAATGGACAAGTATGCCATATTTTAAAGTTCAAGGCCATTCAAATATAAGTTTATACTTATACTAGTACCAGAGATCCTCATGTCCCATTTCCAATGGTTCCTCCTCAGATTCCATGTACAGAAAAATGGTTATTCATTCTTTAATATCTGACCCTGAGCCTACATATTTCTATCATTCTAGAACTTGTGAGAAAGGCAAAGTTCCAAGCCCCAACCTAGACTAATTCTGACATACTAGAGCTGGAGCCCATATTCTTCTGAAGGATATATTCTGGTGATTTTGATATTTGCCACACTTTGAGTATAAACATTGTTGATAGGCATCATGGATGAATTTGACCTGATGACCACATGCCCAAAAAACCAATCCACTGCTATGTTCAAAAGAAATGATTTTCCTTTTCCACTCAGTCGAATTTCACAGCCAGTAGTCAAAAATGGCCTACAGTTTGTTTGTTTATTTTTAAAGAATTCTCATTGGAATTTTGCCATACTCAGTAATTTACACATCTATGGCAGTTTCTTGCCACAGAGTGGCATTAGAGTTTCACCACAGATCACATGTTGTAGAAGGCTTAAAAGTATATATCAGGCCGGCGGGGGCCCGAGAGTGACCGAGTCACGGCGGGCGCCGGCGGAGCCGCGCCGCGTCGGACCCGCCTCCTGGAGGAGCTCAGCCCCGGCCAGGCCCGGCCCCATTCCCGCCCGCGCCGCCTCCCCGCCGCCGCCGCCGCCGCCGCCGCCGCGGGAGCGCTCCCTGCCCACCCCGCCCCCGCGGCCGAGCCCGGGAGTCGAGTGGGAGTCGGCCGGCCGGGCGCGGGCAGCGCCGGGAGCCCGCGGTGGGGGCACACTGCAGCCGGGAGCCCGGGAGGGGCCGCGCCGCCAGCGTCTGAACTAGGATGTCCCGACATGAAGGTGTCAGCTGTGATGCATGTTTAAAAGGAAATTTTCGAGGTCGCAGATATAAGTGTTTAATTTGCTACGATTACGATCTTTGTGCATCTTGTTATGAAAGCGGGGCAACGACAACAAGGCATACAACTGACCACCCGATGCAGTGCATATTGACAAGGGTAGATTTTGATTTGTACTATGGTGGGGAAGCTTTCTCTGTAGAGCAGCCACAGTCTTTTACTTGTCCCTATTGTGGAAAAATGGGCTACACGGAAACATCTCTTCAAGAACATGTTACTTCTGAACATGCAGAAACATCAACAGAAGTGATTTGTCCCATATGTGCAGCGTTACCTGGAGGCGATCCTAATCATGTCACAGATGACTTTGCAGCTCATCTGACACTTGAACACAGAGCCCCTAGAGATTTAGATGAATCGAGTGGTGTTCGACATGTACGTAGAATGTTTCACCCTGGTCGGGGGTTAGGAGGCCCTCGTGCTCGTAGATCAAACATGCACTTTACTAGCAGTTCTACTGGTGGACTCTCTTCTTCTCAGAGTTCATACTCTCCAAGCAGTAGGGAAGCCATGGATCCTATAGCTGAGCTGTTATCTCAGTTATCAGGAGTGAGACGTTCTGCAGGAGGACAGCTTAACTCTTCAGGCCCTTCCGCTTCTCAGTTGCAACAACTGCAGATGCAGCTGCAGCTTGAGCGGCAGCATGCGCAGGCAGCCCGGCAACAACTGGAGACTGCTCGCAACGCAAGTCGGCGCACTAACACAAGCAGCGTCACCACTACGATCACACAGGCCACGGCCACAGCCAACACAGCCAACACAGAGAACAGCCCGCAGGCCCTCCACAACTCCCAGTTCCTGTTAACAAGGTTGAATGATCCCAAAATGTCTGAAGCAGAGCGCCAGTCCATGGAAAGCGAGCGTGCAGACCGCAGCCTGTTTGTCCAGGAGCTCCTTCTGTCTACGTTGGTGCGTGAAGAGAGCTCGTCCTCAGACGAGGATGAACGGGGGGAGATGGCAGATTTTGGTGCTATGGGCTGTGTAGATATTATGCCTTTAGATGTCGCTTTAGAAAACCTAAATTTAAAAGAGAGTAATAAAGGAAATGAGCCTCCACCACCTCCTCTTTGATGACCTCCCCACTCGCAGACAATGTCCTCTGTGCTGTATTTGCCAATGAAAGTGGACAACAGCTATCCTGGGTTTGTGTGGTGATTGTAATTTCAGGTCTGTCACTCTTGTTACATTGTGTACATTCAAAAGGAAGAGAGAAATATATATGATAATCATTTCCACTTAACTAATTTTTACTTCTAGCAGGTAAATGTAGGTAGCAGTGCAGGGTGATCTCTGCTTCCTGTACCTTGACATGCAAAAGGCTCTCCTAATACTCCACATTCAAACTGAAGAGGAAATTGAAATCTCTAATGAAGCTGCTGTGTGTATTTATGAATATTAATGAATAAAAACTGCTAACTGGGATCAGAAGTGTGATTTGAAGTGCAGAAGCAGTATGTCCTTGGCCAGTTCAGGTCTGAGATCTTGTCAGTTAGTAGTTAACTATATAGGGACAAAGCAAATACATTTAGGTACCAGTAATTACCTTAAATACTGTGGGATAGATAGATAGATAGATAGATAGATAGATAGATAGATAGATAGATAGATAGATAGATAGATAGATAGATGATAGATGGAGGGAGGGAGGGGGAAAGAGAGAAAGAGAGAGAGAAATTTTTCAAATTTTCTTCTTTACTTTCAAAAAAGGTTCTCCCCAAATTTCAGAGAACTATTTTTTTCTATTTTTTATTTGATGGTATCTTCTGTATATTTATCACATGTAGACTTGAATAGGAAAAGATTAAGCAATGCTAATTCAAGAGACAATGGCCAAGCAAGGGCCAGCTATGTTTCCAACACCAAATACTATAAAGTTCGTTAAATCATTAACTTTCTTCTCAAACACAGAATACTCTCAGATTATGTACTTCAAATTCTCTCTATAAATATTGAAAACTGATACTACAGGGGTACTAATTTATGTATATAAAATCAACCATATTCCAATATTTTTCACATTTATTACACACACACACACACACACACACACACACACAAACAACAACAACAACAATTATTCTTAAAATGCCTTTGATAACTCAATGACTGGGCACTCCCAATTCTTCCTCTCCTACTCCAGGCCACTTGAGGAAATAGCCAAAGACCCCTTACCCAGGAACTCACATGGCTGGTGGGCTTTATCTCCTACACTATTACATATCCTTCTCCTCTCTCAAGCCCTGATTCTTTCTGTGTGTCCTACCAACACAATTCTCACTGTCCTTCCCAGTGCTCAGCTATTGACTATTAGCATCTTTACTGACAGATCAAAATACTATTGGGAAGAAGTGCAGACAATCCTGAAAGCTCAGAGGAGACAACTACTTCTGCCCACATTCCTGACCCAAGAGGAACTGGCAAGTGCCCTCTGTGCCCTCTGTGCCCTCTGTGCCCTCTGGGCACAGGAACCTAGCAGCAGTCAGGGGCAGGACCCTTACAGTTTCTGCCTGCACTGAGAACAAAAATCCAGTAGCCAGGAGCACCTACACACCTGAGAGCAGAGGTAAGACCAACTCTTCTGCTCCAAGCAACCCACCTTATGACCTCAGCATACACAAAGGCAGAAGTAATCTGGGACAGGACACTCTGGTGCCTGGCTGTTCCTGGGGCTGAGACTCACATAGAGTCCTCTGTACCCAAATCTCCTGGGGAGAGAGCTGGATTCTCAGAAGTGCAGAAAATCCTGAGAGCTCAGGGGAGACTGCCATTTCTGCTCACATTCTGGGCCCAATAGGAACAAGCCCAGTGGTATCCAGATAGAGGAACGTAGGAAGAGTCAGCAGCAGGAATCCTCTAGTTTCTGCCTGACCAGGAACTGAATTGAACCAGTCACATAGCTCTCTGTACACAAATCCATTGGAGGAGAGAGCTTATCCCTCAGAAGTGCTGACAATCCTGAGAGTTCAAAGGAGACAACTACTTCTGCCCACATTCCTGACCCAAGAGGAACTGGCAAGTGCCCTCTGTGCCCCCTCAGCACAGGAACCTAGCAGCAGTCAGGAGCAGCACCCTTCATGTTTCTGCCTGCACCCAGAATGGAAAGCCAGTTGACTAGGAGGCTGGCACACTTGAGAGCAGAGGTAAGACCAACTCTCCTGCTCTAATCAACCCACCTGCAGGCTTCAGGAAACACAAACGCAGGAACAGCTCTATTTTCTAAAATAAAGCTGAAAGAATACAGGCCTACAGGATTGCTGACACACAGGCTTACAGAAGGATCAAGCCACTGTCAGAGACAGCAAGACAAACTAACACCAGAGACAACCTGACGGCAAGAGGCAAGCAAAGGAACCTAAGCAACAGAAGCAGAGATTACTTGACATCATCAGAGCCCAGTACTCCCAACAAAGCAAATACTGGATATCCAAACACACCAGGAAAGCAAGATTTAGATTTAAAATCACATCTCATGATAATGATAGAGGACTTTAAGTAGGACATAAATAACTCCCTTAAAGAAAGAACAACATGGGTAATGAAAAAGAAGCCCTTAAAGATGAAACACAAAAGTACATTAAAGAATTACAAGAAAACACAACAAAACAGGGGAAGGAATTGAACAAAACCATCCAGGATCTAAAAAGGGAAATAGAAACAATAAAAACATCACAAAGAGAGACAACCATGGAGATACAAAATTTAAGAAAGAGATCAGGAGTCATAGACGAAAGGATCGCCAAAAGAATACAAGAGGTTCAAACGAGAATCTCAGGGACAGAAGATACCATAGAAAACATTCAAACAATGATCAAAGATAATGTAAAACAGAAAAATCTCCTAGACCAAAACATGCAGGAAATCCAGGCACAATGAGAAGATCAAACTTAACGATGATGTGTATAGAAGAGAGTGAAGACTAACAAATTAAAGGGAAAGTAAATATGTTCAACAAAATTGTAGAAGAAAACTTCCCTAACCTAAAGAAAGAGATGCCCATAAAAGTACAAGAAGCCTACAGAAGTCCAAATAGATCAGACCACAGAAGAAATTCCTCCTGTCACACAATAGTCAAAACACAAAATGCACAAAAGAAAAAAAGGATATTAAAAACAGTAAGGGGAAAAGGTCAAGTAACATATAAAGGCAGACCTATAAGAATTACACCAGACTATGAAAGCGAGAAGATCCTGGGCAGATGTCATACAGGCTCTAAGGGAACACAAATGTCAGCCCAGGCTACTATATCCAGCAAAATGCTCAGATAACATAGATGGAGAAACCAAGATATTACATGACAAAACCAAATTTACACAATATCTTTCTACAAATCCAGTCCTACAAAGAGTAAGAAATGGAAAGCTCCAACACAAGGAGGGAAACTACAGCTTAGAAAAGGAAGAAAATAATCTTCCTTTTGCAATGAAACCAAAAGAGAGACACACAAACATAATCCTACCTCTAACAATGAAAATAACAGGAAACAGCAATCACTATTCCTTAATATCTCTTAACATAGATGGACTCAATTCCCCAATAAAAAGACAGACAAACAAACTGGATACAGAAACAGGACCAGGCGTTTTGCTGCATGCAGGAAACACATGTCAGAGATAAAGATAATATATGACCTTAGAGTAAAACGCTAGAAAATGATTTTCCAAGCAAATGGTTGGAAGAGACAAGCTAGAGTAGCCATTCTAATATCAAATAAAATTGACTTCCAACCAAATATAAAAAAAGAGGTATCATATTCACCAAAGGAAAAATCCACCAAGATAAACAATCAATCCTAAATACGTGTGTTCCAAATGAAAGGGCACCTACATTCCTAAAAGAAACCTTACCAAAGCTCAAAGCACACATTGCACCTCACACAATAATAGTAGGAGATTTCAACACCCACTCTCATCATAGACAGATCATAGAAACAGAAACTAAACATAGACATAGAGATCCTAACAGAAGTTATGAACCAAATAGATTTAAAAGATATTTGTAGAACATTTCATACTAAAACAAAAGAATACATCTTCTCTGTACCTCATGGTACATTCTCCAAAACTGACCACATAATTGGTCACAAAACGGCCTTATTTATAATACCCAGGAGCTGAAAAGAACCCAGATGCCTTTCAACATAGGAATGGATACAAAAATATGGTACACCTATACAATGAAGTACTACTCAGCTATCAAACCAATGACTTTATGAAATTCATAGGCAAATGGATTGAACTATAAAATATCATCCTGAGTGAGGTAACCCAGTCACAAAAGAACACACATGATATGTACTCGCTGATAAGAGGATATTAGCCCCAAAGCTCGAATTACCCCAAGATACAACTGAAACTGAAGAAGGATAACAAAAGTGCGGATGTTTCGCTCCTTCTTAAAGGGGGTTTTATATACATAGGAGAGGTATGGAGACAAAGTTTGGAGCAGAAACTGAAGCAAAGGCCATTAAGAACCTTCCCAACCTAAGGATACAGCCCATATATGTACAGCCACAAAATCTAGATAATATTGATGAAGCCAAGATGTGCATGCTGAAAGGAGCCTGATATAGCTGTCTCCTGAGAAGCTCAGCCAGAGCATGGAAAATACAGAGGTGAATGCTAGCATCAAACTATTGAACTGAGAAAAGGGTCCCAGTGGGAGGAACTAGAGAAAGGATTGAAGGAGCTGAAGAGGTTTGCAGCCCCTTAAGAACAACAATACCAACTAACCAGAGATCCCAGGGACTAAACCACTACCCAAAGACTACACACAAACAACCCATGGTTCCAGCTGCATATGTAACAAAGGATGAGTTTTTCTGGGCACCCATGGGAGGAAAAGCTCTTAGTCCTGCCAAGGCTGGACCCGCAGTGAAGGGGAATGTCAGGGGGGAGATAAAAGGGAGGTTGGTTGTGGAGGGGGAACATTCTCATAGAAGAAGGGGGGAGGTGATAGGGGCATATGGCCAGGAAACAGGAGAGGGAATAACACTTAAAATGTAAATAAAAATATCCAAAAATAATATTAAAAATTTAAAATATAGAAAAATTCTATTGGACACAGGAACCTTCAGGATCAATAAACACATATTCCAGATCAAAGCATTACAACTACCCTCTACATAGGGTGCCTAAGATTAGGGAATAACCACAAATCAGGAAGGTTCAACTTGCCCCATCACAGGTCCAGAGTGAGGGAAGGATGAAGTTGTCAGGTGTGTAGAGCACGGTAGCTGACACTGACAGACTAGGAAGCAGGAGCCACAGCATTGCTAAGAAGTGCATATGGAGGGGAAGCCCCAGCCTGGGTCAAGAGCAGATTTTGCCAGTTGAGACTAACCCTGGAGTTAATAACTTTCAGGCTGAGGTCTAAGGGTTTTCCAAACTGTATAGTAATCTATTTGTTCTCTGGGGCTGGAGGACTGAAGTTCCATTGGTATGTATAATACCCACATCTGCATGCTTGCAGAAGGGTTATTGCGAAGTTCTTGATGGTATGAAATCAAATCCTTCATCTGTATCAATCCCAGTAGTGTGGATGCTTCTCAAATTTGCTATACACATTGGGCACGTCTCAGTTCAGTATTTGCCACCCAGAGAATGCAGTATAGTCTCATGGAAGCTTGGGAGAAGGGCCAAAGAACACCTTCACAGTCTATGCCATGTAAAACCGAATGCAGACAGCTGAGGCACCTGTAAGCATACAAGTAATGACAGTGAGGTAAAAACAGCTCTTATGCTATATTACCTCAATTGTCCTGAATTGATCACAACAACATAAACTGTAGGAAAGAAAAAGAGTCTACATGTTTAAGAGACATTTTTGCACTATGCTTAGGGCTGGAATCCTCTAGAAGAAACTACTAACTTCCTCCCTCTGTCTCTCTCACTGTGTCCATTCTCTCTTGATTTTCTTCTTTCCTTTTTATTATACTTTTCTGTACAATACAATTTCATCATTTTTCTTACTTTATTATATTATTCAAATTTGCTCTTTTTTATTTCCCTTCAAAATGAATTAAATGGTCTATAAATATTTTCATTCTTGGAAATGTTTGTTGTTTCTTTTCTTCATGTCCCTTTGTGTATATTTGCATTATTTCTTTTTGGTTTTCTCTTTTTTTTTTTTTCTTTTTTGCTTCGTAGATTGGCTAGATGCTGAATTTTCTCATTGTTCCTGCTTTTGCCACACCTTCTCTACCTTTAATATTTCCACTTTAACCGACTGTCTTGCAAATGACCTTAGTTTATTATATTCATATATTTAGGCTCAATCATACATTTATAGTATTTTGGTTTTGAAGTCGTTCTATTATTGGGTTTTGTTGCTAAATTCTGTCTGTATTTTTTATTTTTATTCAAATTAATTCCTATTTCTCTTTTTCTTCTATACATTTTCAACATTTCCCTTTATTTCTCCTAACCTTATTTCTCTAATTGTCACTTTCTATGTCTAAATCTTTTTTTTAATTTTTCAATTTTATTTTTCTTCGATATTTTAAGTAATTACATCTCAAATGTTATCTCCTTTCCCACCTCTTCCATACCCTATCCCTCTCCCCCAGTATCTGTGAGGATGCTCTCTGGTTTTTTGTTTGTTTGTTTGTTTTTGTTTTTTAATACAGTATTCTGCCTGCATGTATGCCTGGCAGTCAAAAGAGGCACGAAATTTCATATAAATGATTCTGAGCCACCATGTGTTTGCTAGGAATTGAACTCAGGAAATTTGGGAGAGCAGCAAGTATACTTAAACTCTCAGCTATCTCTCCATGCTCCTACTTATTTTATATAAACTAGCTAGTTACAATTTTTCATACATGCCCGAAATATTACTATTAATTTATAGCATACTTCTTAGTAGCTTTTCTGTATTGTTTATTCACTAGTGATGATAGATCAAGGGGCTGCAATCAATGTCATGCATTATCTCTAGACCCGTCCTGGGTTTATTTTACTGGTGTTACAACAGTGTGGATTCTCCTTACTGAGTGGTACTGGGGACAAAGCCTTCATCTGTAGCCCTGTCAATGAAAGGATTTTGAAATAAAATCAGAAGACACATTTGAAACATAACACAAAAACTATGTGAAAGGTCTGTTGGAAGTAGTATAGAATGCTGATGTCTGTGCTCTAAGTAACTACATTTTAACTCACATATTATTTGAACAAAGCTATACTATCCCCTACTTCATAAAAGGGAGAAATGTGCATGTACCCTAATCCCTCCCAGGGTTCTTTATGTAGTTGATGGTTACTAGGAAATGAGGCTTACTCTTCAGGAACGAATCAGTGGTAAGGTGTCCATGCTTCTGTAAACAAACTCTCACACACGCATATCCTATAAACAGCCCAAATGGCTCTCTCTCGCTCTCTCTCTCTCTCTCTCTCTCTCTCTCTCTCTCTCTCTCTCTCTCTCTCTCATACACAGAGAGACAGAAAAGATATCAAAATGGAAAGCAGAGAAGAGAGACAAGAGAAGATAAACAGGTAACTATGATTGGACATGCATAAAAACGTCAAAGTGAAATGTATTGTATGTACATAATAGGAACTATATCTGTTTAACTTAAATTGAATGAAATAAAATATGGTGATACCATAATTTAAATTAACGGAAAAAAGAAATTTGCTGGGCATTGGTAAAACACCTCTTTATCATAATCACTCAGGAAAAGACAAGTGGAAAAATGGAGTATACCAGAAGAAGATTAGATAATACAGTTCACTGACCTACTTCCATGCAAGGGACTCAAATACCTTTCATTCTTTTGAACACCTCCAATGGGTGAGTAGACAAACTCCCCACAAAAATCAAAATACAATCATCAGCTGTACACAAAATATTGTGATTCAATTTGGAATCCACAGTTCCCAAAGTCATATAATAACCCAGTTTTCATTTCTCGCTATGCAGTCCTGACCCCAGAAAGGATTCAATTAGAGAAAAAAGCAAGATTTCCTTTCCAAAAACTGTTTGTGATCTTAAGACCACAAGACCCATCCTCACATCCTATGTACAGAAAAATAGTTATTCATTAATGGTCCTAAATGTGGACTGGGCATGTGGAAATCAAGTCAAGTGTTTTCAGAATGCTTATTCAAAATGTTTGTACTGGGATATCAGAATTATCAGGGTATATCCTTAAATAGAATACAGGACTCAAGCTTTACTGTGAGAACCAATAGGTCTTCATTTGGGCCGGGACCTTTGCATTCCTTATAGGTTCTCTGATGAAAGAAAGCTGCAGGTCCAGGTCCAAAATAGCTTACTGTCTGTTCTTTCAAAGAATACTCATTGAAATATGGCCATACCTAATAATTTACACATCTACGGCAGTTTTTTGCCATGTGGTAGCATTAGAGAGATTCAACACAGACCACATGAGTTAGAAAGCTGAAAGTATACATCAAACAAGACTATTGATCCCTGTCCTTTGCCCCCTATAAATACAACTTAATTAGGAAAAGATACGTGACTTCTTACAAATGGAGTTTAGGGACAAATTATAATTATAATAACATACGTAATGAGCAAATTACCTAATTTTTCTAGTTATAAACAAAAGTGTCTTTGGGATCATCTTTTCCTTACAGACATAAGCACACAAGAATTTAATGCCCCAAGCATGTGAACAAAGTCTCAACAGGGATCAGAGTGTGATTTCAAGTATATAAGCAGTAGTTCCCTGGTCAGTTTATGTATGAGACTTATATAGTTAGTAAACTTTGCAGGTGCCTAGGAATAGATAGAGACATACTACAAACTAGATTCCCCCACCCAATGTTATAGCTAGCAATCATAAGGATGGCCCAGTTTGCAGGCATAATGGTAAAGGACTTAACCTAACCTCAGTTTCATTCTATGCACATGTCTGTATGTCTGTCTTTTCGTCCTTCTCTCACCAACACTAGCCAGGGTTCCATGATTCAAGTCATGACAGACAACACACACCAGACACTCCTTTCATAGACAAAACCCAACTGAATTATTGTGTACCTAATATTCAATAAAAAAAGGGAAAATAAAATTTCTCCTGATTATATAAATACAGTAAAAAATGAACTATGATAAAAAAAAAGACATGTATGAGGAAGGAGGAAGTCAGTTACTTAACTCTACAGGTTAAATCAGGAGCAGATAAACCATTTAAACAACCCGATAATTCCTAAAGAAATAGAAGCAGTCATTAAAAGTCTCCCAACCAAAAAGAGGCAGGTCCAGATGGGTTAGTGCACAATTCATCAGACCTTCATAGAAGACCTCATACCAATACTATCCAAACTATTCCACAAAATTAAAACAAATGGAGTGCTACTGAATTCCTTCTATGAAGCCACAATTACTCTTATACCTAAACCACACAAAGACCCAACAAAGAAAGAGAACCTCAGACCAATTTCCCTTATGAATATCGACACAAAAATACTCAATAAAATTCTGGAAAACTGAATTCAAGAGCACATCGAAACAATCATCCATGATGATCAAGTAGGCTTCATTCCAGGAATACAGGGATGGCTTAATATTCAGAAAACCATCAACATAATCCACTATACAAACAAACTGAAAGATAAAAACCACATGATCATTTCATTAGATGCTGAGAAAGCATTTGACAAAATTCAACACCCCTTCATGATAAAAGTCCTGGTATGAACAGGAATTCAAGGCCCATACCTAAACAAAGTAAAAGTCATATACGGCAAACCAGTAGTTAATATTACACTAAATGGACAGAAACTTGAAGCAATCCCACTAAAGTCAGGGACTAGACAAGGCTGCTCACTCTGTCCCTACTCATTCAATATAGTTCTCGAAGTCCTAGCCAGAGGAATCAGACAATGAAAGGAGATCAAAAGGATACAATTGGAAAGGAAGAAGTAAAAATAATACTATTTGCAGATGATATGATAGTATATTTAAGTGATCCCCAATGTTCCACCAGAGAACTACTAAACCTGATAAACAGCTTCAGCAAAGTGGCTAGGTATAAAATTAACTCAAATAAATCAGTAGCCTTCCTCTACACAAAAGAGAAACAAACAGAGAAAGAAATTAGGGAAATGACACCCTTCATAATAGACCCAAATAATATAAAGTACGTCGGTGTGACTTTAACCAAGCAAGTAAAAGATCTGTACAATAAAAACTTCAAGACTCTGAAGAAAGAAATTGAAGAAGACCTCAGAAGATGGAAAGATCTCCCATGCTCATGGATTGGCAGGATTAATATAGTAAAAATGGCCATTTTACCAAAAGCGATCTACAGATTCAATGCAATCTCCATCAAAATACCAATCCAATTCTTCAAAGAGTTAGACAGAACAATTTGCAAATTCATCTGGAATAATAAAAAACCCAGGATAGCTAAAACTATCCTCAACAATAAAAGGACTTCAGGGGGAATCACTATCCCAGAACTCAAGCAGTATTACAGAGCAATAGTGATAAAAACTGCATGGTATTGGTACAGAGACAGACAGATAGACCAATGGAACAGAACTGAAGACCCAGAAATGAACCCACACACCTATGGTCACTTGATTTTTGACAAAGGAGCCAAAAACCATCCAATGGAAAAAAGATAGCATTTTCAGCAAATGGTGCTGGTTCAACTGGAGGTCAACATGTAGAAGAATGCAGATCGATCCATGCTTATCACCCTGTACAAAGCTTAAGTCCAAGTGGATCAAGGACCTCCACATCAAACCAAATATACTCAAACTAATAGAAGAAAAGGTGGGGAAGAATCTCGAACAAATGGGCACTAGAGAAAATTTCCTGTACAAAGCACCAATGACTTATGCTCTAAGATCAACAATCAACAAATGGGATCTCATAAAACTACAAAGCTTCTGTAAGGCAAAGGACACTTTTGTTAGTTCAAAATGGCAACCAACAGATTAGGAAAAGATCTTTACCATTCCTACAACTGATAGAGGACTTATATTCAAAATATACCAAGAACTCAAGAAGTTCGACTGCAGGGAGACAAATAACCCTATTTACAAAATGGGATTCAGAGTTAACAAAACGTTCTCAGCTGAGGATTATTGAATGGACACAAAGCACGTAAAGACAGGTTCAACATCCTTAGTATTCAGGGAAATGCAAATCAAAACAACCCTGAGATTCCACCTCACACCAGTCAGAATGGCTAAGATCAAAACTCCAGTGACAGCAGATGCTGGCAAGAATGTGAACAAAGAGGAACACTCCTCCATTGTTGGTGGGATTGCAAACTGGTACAACCATTCTGGAAATCAGTCTGGAGGCTCCTCAGAAAATTGGTATACCTGAGGACTCAGCTATACCTCTCTTGGGCATATACCCAAAAGATGCTCCAACATACACCAAAGACACATGCTCCACTATGTTCATAGCAGCCTTATTTATAATAGCCAGAAGCTGGAAAGATCCCAGATGTCCTTCAACAGATGAATGGATACAGAAAATGTGGTACATCTACACAATGGAATACTACTCAGCTATCAAAAACGATGACTTTATGAAATTCATAGGCAAATGGATGGAACTAGAAAATATTATCCTGAGTGAGGTAACCCAATCACAGAAAAACTCACTTGGTGTGCACTCATTGATAAGTGGCTATTAGCCCAAATGCTTGAATTACCCTAGATGCACAGAACACATGAAACTCAAGAAGGATGACCAAAATGCAGATGTTTCACTCCTTCTTTAAACAAGAATACCCTTAGGAGGGGGTACGGAGGCAAAGTTTAGAACAGAGACTGAAGGAACACCCATGCAGAGCCTGCCCCACATGTGGCCCATAAATATACAGCCACCAAACTAGGTAAGAGGGATGAAGCAAAGAAGTGCAGGCTGACAGGATCTGGATGTAGATCTTTACTGAGAGACACAGCCAGAATGCAGCAAATACATAGGCAAATGCCAGCTGTAAACCACCAAACTGAGAATGGGACCCCCATTGAAGGAATCAGAGAAAGGACTGAAAGAGCTGAAGGGGCTTGACACCACATATGAAAAATAATTCCATCCAACCAGAGCTTCCAGGGAATAAGTGACTACCCAAATATTATACATGGACTGACCCTGGGCTCCAACTGCATAGGTAGCAATGAATAGCCTAGTAAGGGCACCAGTGGAAGGGGAAGCCCTTGGTCCGGCTAAGACTGGACTCCCAGTTAACGGGATTCTTGGGGGAAGGGCAGTAATTGGGGAATGAAGGGGAGGGGAACACCCATTTAGAAGGGGAGCGAGAGGGGTTCGGGGGATCTTGGCCTGGAAACTGGGAAGGGGAATAACATTTGAAATGTAAATAAGAAATACCCAGTTTAATAAAGATGGAAAAAATTTTAAAAAAGAAGGCTATCACCATCTAGGGAAGTAGTATTGTGTGTATATAAATAAACATTCCAATCTTGTTCAAATTTATTATTTAAACTGCAAAGTTCTTTAAGGGATAAAGAAATTGTGTATCTGTTGGACATCAACTTGTTTTGTGATGATCTTTCTCACATACAGTTTAAATGAATGAAACAGCGAAGAAAATAATGAAGTACAATTTTAATTACTATGGTTTTCTCACCAACTTTATTATGATGATAAAACTACTTTACATTGGATTTCTTTCCAAAAGGAGTGTTTGGTTGAAGATAATCATTACACAACATTGTTTAATTCAACACACCCATTGAAGAAACATAAGCATGACTTTGAGATAGACTTCACAGTATAAGAATAGCCTTTTAAGGTAAATGAAGCTGTGCTCTTCAAGATAAGTTCACAGCTTCCACACTGGCCAGCATCAGAGCTGGATCCTGCAAAACTGAACCACTGGATGAAGTATGAGAATGGACATCTGAGCCTTCCGGAACCAGGAATATTTTTTAATGCTTAATGGCCATGGTTGAAACACAGGTTAGAAGTCACATCTGGAACAAAGAGTATACACCTGTTTCTCCTACATTGTACTAGTGACAGCAAGTATATGCAATTCCAAAAGCCAAATTAGATGAGAAATAATGATCAGAAAACCCATGCTGACATTATAAATTTCTTCTGAGCCTTGGATTCCTATCAACCAGTGATTTCTTGACATCTTTTTCCCTGTAATGAAGATAAGGAATGCCATTACTAGATCTAACTATCAATTCATATACTTTGAACTCACAGAGGAACACTGATGTGTATAGTTTAACCCCAAACAAATTTTTGTATGTGATTTTGAGACTTACTATATATCATTCTTTTTAAATACATGCTATTCAACAGAATACTTGATCACATATCATCTCCATCCCTGTAGTTTTATTTATTTTTTTTATTTTTAACACCTAAGTGATCATTTGGGGGTAGAAACTGCATTGAGAACACACAAAAAGATACTCTACCAGAGATTCTAATATGATATAAAAACTAGTTCAAGCACTGCGAAAAGGTGAAAAGGGGATGCATATTCAGACAAGTAAAAACACAAGAAAGTCCTTGAAAAGCTGGTGAATTAATAATTCATCCTGTACTGTGTTCAGAGAATTTAGAGAGAAGTCACTCCTATCGAGTTCTTACAACCCTCAAGCCTTTCTGGGTCATGATGTTCCATTATTATTTTTTATTACTTTTTATGCCATTTCTCATTTACTTCCCTAAAATAACATATCTTTAAGATCATGAAACTGAATAAATATTAGTTTTAAGGTATTTCATTTCCATGATGGATGACTTGGTAAGTGCCTACAAATAAAATTCATACATACTTTTTTAAGGAAAAGATCAGACACCTTTCTTTCCAGCACTCAGAAGGCAGAAGTGGGAGAATCTGTGAGTTTGTTTTACCAAGTGAGTTCCAGGATAGTCATAGTATACATTGAGACCCAGATTTTAAATGAAAGAGAAAGGGAGGCATAGCTCAAGGCCAGCCTGAGCCACAGAGTGAGTTCCAGGACACCCAGGACTACACAAAGAAATTCTGTCACAAATACTAAATGGGACCAAACAAACAAAAGGAAAAAAAGGAAAGCAAAAATAAGAAAAGAGTTTGATCAGCAATCATATCCTTGAAACATTTATAATTCTCTTCTACTTCAGAATTTCTAGGTTATTTGAGCACTATATTATCATTTTAAGCCATTTGCCATTCATTACTGCCTTATTGATTGTCACTGTAAAACCTTTCATATTTACTTTCTATTTACTTCCTCTGTTATAAATTTAAAAAGCATAATTGTATCTCAGCTCCACTGACTTAAGGCAAACCTGCTAGTTGAGCTGTACCCTAGAAGCACTGAGAATTTGCCTCTTTGGCACTTAGTGGCTGGAACCCAAACAACGACTCATTTCTGCTCATTTAGGTTATGTCCTGTGAAGTAGCCCCACTGCTTTTTTTTTACCTTGGAATTCAGTCACTTTATTATTTTTATTGGAAATTTTTTATTTATATTTCAAGTGTTAGTCCCTATTCTGATTTCTTAGCCATAGCTCCCTATGAAATCCCCCTGCCCTTCTAATTTCCATAAAAGAATAATTTAGATATTGGTATTTGTACAAAAGATACTGAAATGGAATATAAAAGGAAGCTGGGGGGATTAAAACTGGGTCCACTGAAAGATTAGCCAAATGATTCATTCAATCCACCATACCATGTTGTCCTGTTCTAATTTGGTTCCCTGTTTTAGTAGGGACAGTATGACAAAGGGCAAATGACAGAAAACCATATATTTGGCTTACATGTTACTGGTTGTCATTGAGATAAGCCAAAGTAGCAATATGAAGATACAGAATAAATTAGAAACCACAGGGAATGGCTCCTATTAGTTTGCTCTCCCTAAATTTCTCAGCTACCTATCTTAATCACCCACATGCACTTGTACAAGGATTGCATCTTCCATGATGTGCTGGACTCTCCTATGTAGATTAACCATTAAGATATGTTCACAAAAAATCTTATGAAGGCAATTTCTTGATTGTAATTCCCTCTTCCAAGGTGAAAATAGTTTGTGGCAAGATAGCAAAGATTGCCCAGGATACATCCTGTTTGTTGTGCCCATCATTCTTTTACTGCAAGTATTCCTTGTAGTGAAGCTCCTCCCTTGCTTTTAAAAGGAAGTGTCTCTTTACCTGTAAGGCCTTATTATGATGTCTCAAGCAAAACATTCTCAGTGTGTATTGTTCTTTCCCATCAAGGCCTGATTTGGCAACCAATGATGCAGGACCCTCTCTCTATGCTAAGGGCTTTCTAATTGATAAATTCCTGTTACTTATATTTGCAAATACCAATGGCATACCCTCTTTTTTCTAGCAAAATCAACCCAGGCACATAAACATTTTCCACTGTCAAAAAAAAAATGAAAAGCTGGTGAGGAAGAGAGCTGACCACCCAGGAGTGCAGACATCCTGAGACTTCAGGACACACTGCCACCTCTGCACACCTCTGCCCACATCCCTGGTCCAAGGGAAAACTGTACAGTGCATCTGGACAGAGGGATATAGGAACAGACAGCCACAGGTGCCCGCGGTTCTGGTCAATGCCCAGGACTGAACTGAACAGGCCAAACAGCTCCCTGCATCCACCTCCCATGGGGGAGAGAGCTGGACCCTCAAAAGTGTGGATACTCCTGAGAAGTTAGAGAAGACTACCCTCTTCCCACAGTCCAGACCCAAGGGGGATTCACGTAGTGCCAATTGTGCCTGCTGGGTGCAAGGACCTACAAGCAATCAGTGGCAGGACCCTTTGATTCCTGCCCATGCCTAGAGTTGGAAGACAGTCTCGAGAAGCGCTGCCACATCTGAGAGCAGAGGTAAGACCCACTTTTCTGATACCAAGTGACCTGCCTGGTGAATTCAGGATACACAGAGGCAGAAGTCCTCTGGGTCAGGGCACTTCCTGTTACTGACTCTGCCCAGAAGTGAGCTGATATCATTTCATCGTTCCCTGTACCCAAATCCCATGGGGAAGAGAGCTGACCACTCCGGAGTGCAGACATCAGCAGGACAGACTGCCACTGCTGCACACCTCTGCCCACATCCCTGGTCCAAGGGGAAAATACACAGTGTCTCTGGACACAGATATATAGAAACAGACAGCCACCAGTACCCGTGGTTCTGGTCTGCACCCAGGACTGAACTGAACCGGCCAAACATCTCCCTGCACCCAAATCCCATGGGAGAAAGAGCTGGACCCTCAGAAGTGTGGATACTCCTGAGAAGTCAGAGGAGACTACCCTCTGCCCACAGTCCAGTCCCAAGAGGGAATTGCATAGTGCCACCTGTGCCCACTGGGTACAAGGACCTACAAGCAATCAGGGACAGGACCCTTTGATTCCTGCCCATGTCTAGAGCTGGAAGACAGTCTCCAGGAGCACCTACACACCTCAAATCAAAGCACCTGTTCTCAGGAAAGACTGAAGGAAAACAGGAAAACAGTTCTACAAGAATGCTGACACGCAGGCCCATAGGAGTGTTAAGCCACCATCGGAAACAACAAAACAAGCAAACAACAGAGACAACCCAATGGCTAGAGGCAAGCAGTGGAACTTAAGTAACAGAAACCAAGACTACTTAGCATCATCAAAGCCCAGTTCTCCCGCCAAAGAAAATACTGGATATCGAAACACTCCAAAAAAGCAAGATTTAGATTGAAAATCACATTTTTTGATAATGGAGGACATTAAGAAAGACATAAAGAAATACCTTAAAGAAATGCAGGAAAACACAAGCAAATAAGTAGAAGTCCTTAGAGAGGAAACACAAAAATCCCCAATAGAATTACAGGAAAACACAACGAAACAGGTAAAGAAATTGAAAATGGAAATAGAAATAATAAAGAAAGCACAAAGGAAGACAACACTAGATATAGAAAACATAAGGAAGACACAAGGAGCTGTAGATACAGGCATCACCAACAGAATACAACAGATAGAAGAGAGAATCTGAGGGGCAGAAGTTACCATAGAAAACATTGACACAACTGTCAACAATAATGTAAAACATGAAAAGCTCCTAGCTTAAATGATCCAAGAAATGCAAGACACAATGAGAAGATCAAACCTAAGAATAATAGGTATAGAAGAAAGTAAAGACTCCAAATTAAAGGGCCAGTAACTATATTGAACAACATTATAGAAGAAAACTTCCCTAACCTAAAGAAAGAGATTCCCATAAACATACAAAAAGCCTACAGAACTCTAAATAGATTGGACAAGAAGAGAAATTCATCCTGTCACATAATAGTTAAAAACACCAAATGCACAAAACAAAGAAAGAATATTAAAAGCAGTATGGGGAAAATATCAAGTGACATATAAAGGCAGACCTATAAGAATTACACCAGACTTTTCACCAAGGACCAGGATATTCCTGGACAGATGCCATACAGACCCTAAGAGAACACAAATGCCAGCCCAAGTTACTATATCCAGCAAAACTCTCAATTAGCATAGATGGAGAAAATAAGATATTCCATGATAAAAACCAAATTTACACAATATCTTTCTACAAATCTAGTCGTACAAAGGATAATAGATGGAAAACTCAAACACAAGGGCAGAAACAATACCACACAGAAAACAAGAAGATAATTTCCTTGCAATGAAACCAAAAGAGAGACAAACAAAAATAATTCCACTTTTACCAACGAAAATAACAGGAAGCGACAATCACTATTTCTTAACATGTCTCAACATCAATGGACTCAATTCCCCAATAAAAAGACATTGACTAACAGACTGGATATGTAAAGAGGACCCAGAATTTTGCTGCATACAGAAAACTCGCCTCAGAGACATAGACAGACACTACCTCAGAGTAAAAGGCTGAAAAACAACTTTCCAAGCAAATGGTCTGAAGAAGCAAGCTGGAGGAGCCATTCTAATATCTAATAAAATTGATTTTTCAACCAAAAGTCATCAAAAAAAATAAGGAAGGACACTTCATATTCATCAAAGGAAAAATCCACCAAGACAGACTCTCAATCCTAAATATCTATGCTCCAAATACAAGGGCACCTACATACATAAAAGAAACCTTACTAAAGCTCAATGCACACATTGCACCTCACACAATAGTAAGAGATTTCAACACCCCACTCTTATCAATGGACAGATCATGGAAACAGAAATTTAAAAAAGACATTGAGAAACTGTCAGAAGTTATGAACCAAATGGATTTAACCGATATTTGTAGAACATTCCATCCTAAATCAAAAAGATATACTTTTTTCTCAGCACCTCATGGAAACTTCTCCAAAACTGACCATATAATCAGTCACAAAACAGGCCTCAACAGATACAGGAAGAGAGAAATAATCCCATGCATACTATCAGACCACCACGTACTAAGACTGGTCTTCAATAACAATAATAATGACGGAAAGCCCATGTATACATGTAAATTGAACAATACTCTACTCAATGCCAACTTAGTAAAGGAAGAAATAAAGAAAGAAATTAAAGACTTCTTAGAATTTAATGAAAATGAAGATACAACATTCCCAAACTTACGGGACACAATGAAATCAGTACTGAGGAAAACCCATAGCTCTGAGTGCCTACAAAAAGAAACAGGAGAGAGCATATATCAGCAGATTGACAGCACACCTAAAATTCTAGAATAAAAAGAATTATATAATCACAAGAGGAGTAGAATGCAGGAAATAATCGAACTCGGGGCTAAAAGCTACCAAGTAGAGACAAAAAGGACGATACAAAGAATCAACAAAACCAGGAGCTGGTTCTTAGAGAAAATCAACAAGATAGATCAACCCCTAGCCAGACTAACCAGATGTCACAGAGTATATCCAAATTAACAAAATCAGAAATGAAAAGGGAGACATAACAATAGAATCTGAAGAAATTAAAAAATCATCAGGTAGTACTACAAAAGCCTATATTCAACAAAACTGGAAAATCTGGAGGAAATGGACAATTTTCTAGACAGATACCAAGTACCAAAATTAAATCAGGAACAAATAAACCATCTAAACAACTCTATAACTCCTAAAGAAATTGAAGCAGGTATTAAAAGACTCAAAAACCAAAAAGAGCACAACTCCAGCTGGGTTCAGTGCAGAATTCTATCAAACTTTCATAAAATACCTCATACCAATACTATGCAAACTATTCCACAAAATTGAAACAGATGGAGCACTACCAAATTCCTTCTATGAAGCCACAATTACTTTTATACCAGAAGCACACAAAGACCCAACAAAGAAAGAGAACTTGAGACCAATTTCCCTTATGAATATCGATGCAAAAATATTCAATAAAATTCTTGCAGACCAAATCCAAGAACACATCAAAATGATCATCCATCATGATTAAGTAGGCTTCATCCCAAGGATGCAGGGATGATTTAATATATGAAAATCCATCAATGTAATCCACTATATAAACAAACTCAAAGGTGAGAACCACTTGATCATTTCATTAGATGCTGAGAAAGCATTTGACAAAATTCAACACCCCTTCATGATAAAAGTCCTGGAAAAATCAGGAATTCAAGGCCCATATCTAAACATAGTAAAAGCAGTATACAGCAAACCAGTAGCTTATATCAAACTAAATGGAAAGAAACTAGAAGCGATCCCACTAAACTCAGGGATTAGAAAAGGCTGCCCACTCTCTCCCTACTTATTCAGTATAGTACTTGAAATCCTAGCCAGAGCAATGCTACAGCAAAAGGAGCTCAAAGGGATATAAATTGGACGAGAAGAAATCAAAATATCACTATTTGCAGATGATATGATAGTGTACTTAGGTGAGCCCAAAAGTTTCACCAGAGAACTATTTAAACTGATAAACAACTTCAGCAAAGTATCAAGGTATAAAATTAACTCAAACAAATTAGTAACCTCCCTCTACTCAAAGGTAACAGGCTGAGAAAGAGATTAAGGAATTGACACCCTTCACAGTAGTCCCAAATAATACAAAATATCTTGTCGTGACTTTAACCAAGCAAGTGAAACATCTACATGACAAGAACTTCAAGTCTCTGAAGAAAGAAATTGAGGAAGATCTCAAAAGATGGAAAGGTCTTCCATGCTCATGGATTGGCAGGATCAATATAGTAAAGATGTCCATTTTTTCCAAAAGCAATCTACAGATTCAGTGCAATCCCCATAAAAATTCCTACTCAATTCTTTAAAGAGATAGAAAGAACAATTTGCAAACTCATTTGGAATAATAAAAAACCCAGGATAGCTAAAACTATACTCAATAATAAAAGAACTTCTGGGGGAATCACCATCCCTGACTTCAAAGAGTATTACAGAGCAATAGTCATACAAACTGTATGGTATTGGTACAGACAGGCAGATAGATCAGTGGAACAGAATTGAAGACCCAGAAATGAACCCACACAACTATGGTCATTTGATCTTTGACATAGAAGCTAAAACCATCCAATGGAAGAAAGCATGTTCAACACATGGTACTGGTTCAACTGGAGGTCAGCATGTAGAAGAATGCAAATTGATCAATTCTTATAACCATGTACAAAACTTAAGTCCAAGTGGATCAAGGACCTCCACATCAAACCAGATACACTCAAACTAGTTGAAGAAAAAGTCGGAAAGAGTCTTGAACACATGGGCACTGGGGAAATTTTCCTGAACATAATACCAATGGCTTATGCTCTAAGATCAAGAATCAACAAATGGGACCTCATAAAACTGCAAAGTTTCTGTAAGGCAAAAGACATTGTCATTAGGACAAAACGACAAGCAACAGATTGGGAAAAGATCTTTACCAATCCTACATCTGATAGAGGGCTAATGTCCAAAATATGCAAAGATCTCAAGAAGTTAGACTCCAGAGAGTCAAATAACCCGATTAAAATATGGGGTACAGAGATAAACAAAACATTCTCAGCTGAGGATTATCGAATGGTCAAAAAGCACCTAAAGAAATGTTCAACATCCTTAGTCATCAGGGAAATGCAAATCAAAACAACCCTGAGATTCCACCTCACACCAGTCAGAATGGCTAAGATAAAAAACTAAGATGACGGGGTTGGGGATTTAGCTCAGTGGCAGAGCGCTTGCCTAGGAAGCGCAAGGCCCTGGGTTCGGTCCCCAGCTCCGGAAAAAAAAAAAAACTAAGATGACAGCAGATGTTGGCGAGGATGTGGAGAAAGAGGAACACTCCTCCATTGTTGGTGGGATTGCAAACTGGTACAACCACTATGGAAATCAGTCTGGAGGTTCCTCAGAAAATTTTACATTGCACTACCTGAAGACCCAGCTATACCTTTCCTGGGCATATACCCAAAAGATGTTCCAACATACAACAAAGACACATGCTCCACTATGTTCATAGCAGCCTTATTTATAATAGCCAGAAGCTGGAAAGAACCCAGATGTCCTGCAACAGGGTAAAACAGGCAAAAACTGTGGTACATCTACACAATGGAGTATTACTCAACTATCAAAAACAATGACTTCATGAAATTCATAGGCAAATGGATGGAACTAGAAAATATCATCCTGAGTGAGGTAACTTAATCACAGAAAAACACACTCGATATGCACTCATTGATATATGGATATTAGCCAAAAAGCTCAAATTACCCAAGATTCAATCCACAGACCACAGGAAGATCAAGAAAGATGAACAAAATATGGATGTGCCAACTCTTTCTTAAAAGGGGAAAAATATCTATAGCAGGGAATATGGAAGCATAGCTTAGAGGAGCAACTCAAAGAATGGCCATTCAGAGCCTGCCCCACATGTGGCCCATGTATATACAACCACCAAGCCTAGATAAGATTGATGAAGCTAAAAATGAATGCTGAAAGGGACCGGATATAGAGGTCTCCTGAGAGACACATCCAGAGCATGTCCAATATAGAGGTCAATGCTAGAGCAAACCACTGAACTGAGAACAGGACCCCCTTAAGGGAAATTAGAAGTATTGAAAGAGTTGACGGAGCTTACAACCCCACAAAAACAACAATGCCAACTACCCAGAGCTTCCGGGAACTAAACCACTACCAAAAAAACTATACATGGACTGACCCAGGGCTACAACTGCATATGTAGCAGAGAAGAGACTTGTTGGAACACCAGTGGAAGGGAAGCACTTGGTCCTGCCAAGGTTGGACCCCCAGTGCAGTGGAATATAGGGGGGAGTAAGGGAGATGTATGTGGGGGTAATACCCCATGGGGTAAGGGGATGAGAGGGGTTGGCAATTTATGGATGGGAAATCAGGAAGGGGAATAACATTTGAAATTTAAGTATATGTACCTAATAAAATTTTTTTTAAAAAATGAAAAGCTGCTTCTAAAAGGAAGCACCATGCAGAGCACAGCAAAGTCTGAAAGAACATTCTTTTACCGAGTATGGAGTGACTTAGAGCAAAAGGTAACCTGATCTCAAAATCTTCCTAAATAAAAGAGCACCAAGGATACATGAAACCAAGTGCAGTGTTGACTTCCTTTTCAATACAGAAAGTTCTGCATAAAAAAACAAGGCAGTATTTACTGTGTCCATGCATATACTGTCAAAGCACAAGCATTACAACTATTCAAAAATTAACTGAGATTCAAACTGGTTAAAAACCTGCAGAAATTCTATTGGGAAATATAACAGGCATGCGATGTTTGATGACCTTTGGCTGGCCACAGGCTGTGATGCACAAAGAGTTTACCATGGCAGATGTGATGCTCTGTCTTCTCAGAATCCCGAACACCATTCATCAGCAATATACATGGGTTATGATCTTTCACTAAATTCATAAAACCTTTAAATACTCTTTGTATATATTGAGGAGACTATAGTGGCTCAGGTGTTCTCTATGCTTATTGGCAAAGACAAGTCTGAACAGAATCTCTCCCTATTTATAGAGGACTGACTGATTATTGCCAGAGCTCTTAGAAATATGCAAGGATGAAACCCAGCAAGGGACACTGGAGGAACACACAGTCACATCTCAGACCCAGGAGGCTATGAGTGTTTTTATGCAATTAATCACGATGGTTACTTGTATCAACATCCCTATGGCATCATTTGTCTGAGTTCAGGGATTCTTAAAGCTAAGTTCAAAATACTTTGAGAGAAACAATGTCATCTTAATAGGCAATAAAACAAGTTTCTTACTGATAACTCTGAGAGCATTTATGGTAGTACGGCATTGAGTTTGATTCTGGAAAATATACACCCACAGACAGAGATTTTCTGTCACTCACAGTAAAAACTTAGGAGTGCTGGGATATTGAGGGGAATAGAGAGACAACTAGTGAAGAGACTAGAGCTAGACTCTAAGCTCTCAGATTTCATTCATGCTCTTTCCTTTTATGGGACTAAAAGAGATCACAGGCTTTTGTATCCCTATCCAAGCTTGCATTTGGCAAGGAAACACTTGTCTTCTCATTTATGAAAAGAAAACCAAAACAATCAGCTGTCATGATGTACTTAAAAATGAAGTATTGAGTTCCAATAGTTGGCCATTTCACAAAACTACTCCCAAAGAGAGTAGAGAGGTGGCCTTTTGTCAACTTAGTTGACCTTTGTTGAATTCCATGGCATTAGGATGAAATTACTGTTCCTCTGATAGAAATAAACCAGTATTCTGAAGGGTTTCAAATTGGACACTAAATGCTGCTAAACAAATCAGAAGCCTCTTCAATCTGAATCTAATTCATGATTTGAGAAAGACGAAGTCATGAGGAAACCATTTTAAAGTATAAAATATTCATTTTTAAAAAAACAATATAACTTTATAACATTTTAATAATATTATCGATTCAAGAACACCATTTCCTGTGAGGATTAGGACAAATCACTGTGGGTGATAAACATAATTTGCCAAGAGGTATCCTTGGCAACCAAATGTTAATTGTCTCAACACATCTGCCCTCTGTGAAGAAAGAGAGGCCAAGCTTGAATGAGGCATCCTTCTGAGGTATTCTGGTTAGGTTATGGACTGATCCCAGAAGCTCACTAAAGATTCTCATGTTGGTAACACTGAGGAGTGGTCCCTATCCAGTAAGACATTTGATTAGATGAAGACAAACTCTGAAGAGCATGTAGAGAGCCCCCTGAGAATCAGGCTATTCACTATATCTGGTCAGCAATTCCTTGAATGTATAAAGGATATTTTGTGAGGCCCACAAACTTTGAAAAATGAAGACTCTAGACATGGCACTCACATAGCACTTGGTCAAGGCAAAAGCGTCACTGCAGGGTGACTTTTGAGAATTGAGCCAGCACTAGGGAAATGAGCACAGACTCCTAGTAACCTGTAGGTTAGAAAAAAGATACCCTTTTTGGGAAACTCTGGAGTCAGTGGAAGACGAACTATGCTTAAGCCACAATTAATAAATCTTTCATTGAGGATCAGGTAAAGGTAGTCATGTACTTCATAGTGAGCTATAGCTAGGATGACTGATAATTCTAACGATATCATGTGAAAAACAAATGCATGTTAAGGTTACAGTAAGAAAAGTACTTGTGAAAGAATTGTTTTTAAAATGAGAAGAGATTTCTTTCACTGCTATATTTTTATTCATTGTAGAAATAAAAGTCATATTCTCGTATTCAATGAGATAATATAGAGAAATATGAAAAGGTTAAAACTTGCATAACATATACCCCTCTAGTGTGTTGTGTAAGCATTGATTATAATTGAAATGAATATGGAAACACTAAGGTAACTGGTTGTAAAACCATAAGAGAGAGGAAAGCCCAGCTTTTGACTTCTTACTCACAGGGACTACTTTTTATGAAAGGGCTGGAGAAATGGATCAGCAATGAAGAGGACTGACTGCTCTTCCAAAGGTTCTGAGTTATACTCTGGTTTCTCTTCAGATCGTATATATCTTTCGCCTTTTACAAAGGTTCTGAATTAAATTTCCAGCAACCACCTTGTGGCTCACAACCATCTGTGTGGGATCAGATGCCCTCTTATGCTCTATCTGAAACCAGCTACAGTGTACTCACATAAAATAAATAAATCTTCTTTAAAAAAGATATGAGAGAGGAGAAGAAGTTAAAAAGTGTGGGTAAATTTTAGAAATTGGGAGTTTAATTTTAAGTGTTACTTTGCTATCTTTTTTTTTTCTTTTACTGTGTTGGGCTTTGCTTTGGTCAGTGAATGCATTCAGAAGTAAGATACAGGACCATTATATCCTAGTGTGTAACTAGATTATAGCTGATTTTAATTTCTCTGTGTAGTACTTTCAGTTTAATATTAATTTTAATATTAAAGTAAAACTTATACAACAAGGATTTTTTAAAAAAAATTTTATTCATTCACTTTACATACTAACATCAGCCCCTGCTTCTCATCCCAGTGCCCCCCCCCAACACTGATCTTCCAATTCCCTGCTCCCTTTTTAGAGGAGAGGGGAAGAACACCCAATATCATCTTCTTATCAGGTTCCTCCCAGGTCCCTTTGCTTCACCCCATTCCCACAAACACACATCAAGTCACTGCAGGATTAGGCATATCCTTTACCACAGAAGCCAGACAAGGTTGTCCAGTTAGGGAAACAGGGTGCAGAGGCTGGTAACAGATTCAAGATCAGACCCCAATTCAGATGTTGGCTGACTCACTTGAAGACCAAGCTGCACTGGGGCTACATGTGTGCAGGCAACATAGGTCCAAGTCACACTCTCTCTGTAGTTGGTGGTTTAGTCTCTGCGAGACCCCACTGCTGCCCACAAATATTCCATAAGACTCCCTGAGCTCCATATGATACAGTGCATAAATTCAACCTTCTAAGTAAAATTTATACATCAAGGTTTTTTTTTCTTAGATTTCTACTGGCTCTTTAAAATGTTGTTGGGAGAAAAACCATGTGATCAAATGTTCCACACATTATTCATGATCCAAAACCTGTACTGAATTTCATTTTGATAACATTCTATGAATTTTATTCTAAGAAGGAGAAGGGAAATGTTTGAAAATAAGCAGAGAGGAAGACTGGGAGACTTGGAATCATGGTACGTTGACCTGGAAACAAGAAATTTGCCTCTGAGTGAGGAAATAGCAAGCAAGGGAACTTAAATGGCTGGAGATGTGGCTCCACACTGGATTGCCTGCCTAGCCTAAGATCATGGAGTAGGCTGCAGTGAGCCTTGATGGGGCTGACAAAACCATACAAGAGGGAACAGTCTCTACCACTTAAAGAAGCATTCAAACTGAGTCCCATGAGTCCGTCACTACCATTGCAAAGCATAAAGGATAACGAGGTAGCTCCTCCTAGAGGATTGCTCAGCTCCTATTCCAGATCCATAAATTGCAACTGATTGTGACATCTGTGTCTACAACATGAAATGATTTCCTCAGGGCAACAAGCAGGTCACTAGGTTAGGCACACACACTCCAACACTCCGTTGATGGTGCTCTCTTAGAACCTGTGTCACTTCAACACTTTCATTA
The DNA here is from genome assembly GCF_011064425.1 of Rattus rattus. Lineage (NCBI taxonomy): Eukaryota > Metazoa > Chordata > Mammalia > Rodentia > Muridae > Rattus > Rattus rattus. Next base: position 91,026,794 of record NC_046156.1, read on the forward strand.
TCCTCAAGCTCACCAGATTAAGATGGCTAGCAGAAAGAAGTGCTTGATTCTGGGATTAACTGTATTTTTGTGGCTTGGATTATATGCTCAAAATGAAAACCAGAATGAAACATGCAGGTTGCTTCGCAAATTTAATTTGACTGGATATGTAGAAGCTGAAAACCATACTGTTGTTATTGGAGGGCTATTTCCTGTTCACTATAGGACCATGCCAACAAGTGACTCTGATGAGGAAATAGAATCACCCATGTGTGAGGGGTAAGTCAATGATAATATTTTTTTATTCACATAATTTTTATGGCCAGAAAAGAATGGATAGCTTGAAGCCTATATTTCAGCTTAAGTTCTAACTTTGGCACTATCTGCTTTATCTCACTTTATATGGGGAGTGGTTTGCTGTGGTTGTTTCTCAGAAATTCACTCCTTAGAGGTTCTCTTGGACCAGCAGCAGCAGTATCTAAAAGCTTGTTAGACATATAGAACCAGGAATTGCATACCTCCTTAGCAGAAGAAAAGTTACACATTCAGACCTCTGCTGCTGTGTGTGAACACTGAGATCTGAGAAGCTGCAGATCTGAGATCAGCGGTGCTGCAGTTTCACTGTTCATTGTTACAAGATACAGTTCAAGTGCTCACTCAGGAACTCTGCCTCGTGTCTGAGGAAAGGTTCATGATAGGATTCTGACTTTAGGAAAATCTGTCCCTACTGCTGTGTCATGAGAGATATCATATCAAAAAACTAGAATTACTAATACTGAAATATAGCAATTACTGTCAGAAAAAGAAAGGTGAGACAGGCCATACATCTGTTTTATATGTATCTTACAGACATACAAACACACAGATTAGACATAAAAATAATGCCAGAAATTAAAAGAAAACAAAAGTAATAATATCTGATTCCATGGCCATCACAAAGCATTTTTATTTTTATATCCATTTTTGAGTCTTTTAAGAATAAGTTTATGATTATCAATAGTATGAGGGGACCAGGGGAAGTAATTATATTCAACATTGGACATTATACAGCAGAATTTCCATGATGCTGTGTGATCATTATAGCTGTCGCAGTTTCTTACATTGTTATATCTATTTCAGTCACAACTCCCTTACTGTCATACATGTTTCAAATCCAAGTTATTATTGGATGGAGCTATCTTCAATACTACTACTAAAAAATGAGATGTGTGATGAGTCCCTAATGATACTTTGTTAATCTCACTAAAAGATTTCCATTTTACAGTGAAAGGAAGCAGGAGTGAGAGATGATTCTGATATCACAGCAGCAGATCATCCCTTAATCACAGCTGTCTCCTCTTTATCATAATGTCCGACACTAAATTTCCAAGATTTGAATTACTTGGTTTAGTCTCCAATTTTAATAGAACTTTGGAAGATTATTTTCAACAAAAGGTCACATGTGAAATGCAATAATACCTTTTTATTGATATTATTTTTCTTTTTGGTTTGCAGAGATAGATCTTACCATTAACCCTAGTGTGCCAGTAAATTACAATGTAGGCTAGGCTCGTCTAGAAATTATAAAATTCCTTCTAATTCTGCCTTATGCTGTGATTACAAGTATGTACATCATATTCTAGGTTTTCGAGTATTTCAATATAAATTCTTTGCCTATTACAAAGAAATTTATGGATCTGGATAGATGATGGATCAGTAGTTAAGATGACTGGTTGCTCTGCCAGAGGACAACAGTTCAATTCCCAGTACCCACATGGCAGCTCACAACGCTCTGTAACATCATTATACAGACATAGAGGAAGGCAAAACACCAATGCAAATAAAATAAATCAATTATAAAAAAGAATTAATTCAGTATATTATGAGCGAAATGATGTGAGAATTAAAAATATTCTTTGGAAAAAGTAATTTCATCACTATGGTTTTTAAATATCTGTTTAATATTTAAAATTATGACTTGAGTGGATATTCTTTAGTTTTATATTTTTAACATATTTCTTTAAAATTAGTTCCACATAATTCATTTTCACCATTAACATTCCACAGCTCCCCTATTCACACTCAGTTCCAATGCTCTCCAAATATTTTATACATTTTTCATGTAACAAAATAATCTCCTAATGTAGGAACTCCTGTACATGATTCATTTTATGTAGAATTCAGAAGCTAGAGTGGATCAAAAATACTGGTAATTTCATTGTGTCATCATTTATTTAACAGTAACTGACTGCTTCATAAATACAAGATTGGTTTTGTAGAAGTTTGATATGGAAACCAAAACTATTGTAAGAAATGAGTTTCAGAAGACCATAGGTTAAATTATATAAAAAAGGAAGATTTTTATTATTCTGCAAATATTACAACAAAATGATGCAAAAAAGAGGGTGTCTTATATCTTGCTTTGATTTAGGCATACACACATTAAATTTATGAAATGTTTGAAGAAAAACGACACGTAGTATGTAGTAATACTGTGGCAATCATAATAGAAACCAAGGAATGAAGAAATCTCTCCCCAAACCTCACCTATTTACTTTGAGATGTTTTCCTTGTTAATCTTTAAGGATGCCCCATCCTTTCTATGTAGTTTTAATCATTGTAGGATAGCTATTGCCTATTTCAATGCCTTTAAGTTCACGCTACTGTATCATCTCTCTATTGAAGAATTATTTCAAAGTAGAAAATATTCCCATACAGCTGAGAAGCCACCACTGGATGTTGAAGATTATTCCAGTTTTTCCAATATTGTAAATAACCCATTTTGGGACAGATAGCTATTTTCATTCTGAAAAAAAAAATAACTTTGGCTAATTTAAAGATACAATTATAAGCTCAGGCAGGTGGATATTTTGTAGACCTTGAAATGAAATTAATGTTAATTTTGTGTGTTTGTTATCTATCTATCATCTATCATCTATATATTTATCTATCTATCATCTCTGTATTGACATTACAGGCTGACCACCACACCTCCTTTTCTCACAGAATTCCCCTCATAAAGTATCTCCCACACATTAGTAGTAAGATAAGTACTTTTTCACCTGTGAGAATGAGGATGTCACTCCACCTCCTGGGTATTAACCCACCCTGGCACATCAATTCACTGCAGGACTAAAAATATTCTCTTCCCCTGAGGTCAGACAGTAGAATCCATTTAAGGGAACTGGATCCACAGAGTCAGGGTCAGCCCCTAGTCCAAGTCTTGAGAGACTGTCATGAAATCTAAACTGTATGTCTGCAACATTGTGCAGGAGCCCAGGTCTAGACCTCATATGCACTTTGTTTGGGAGTTCAGTCTATAGGACCATCCAAGAGTCAAGATTGGCTGATTAGATTTAGATTCCTTTTGCCCTCCACATTCATCAATCTTTCTGCCACCTCTTACACAAAATTTCAAGTATCCAGGCTAATATTGGCTGTGAGATGTGACATCTTTTTTGGTTTGGAAAGGATTTAAGAGACATCTGGAATTGTTTCAACTTCTAAATGAATCCAGGAACCTCAAATCACTACAGGACTGTGTACATCCTCTCACACTGAAGCCAGCAGAGAGGAGGCTTTGGTCACATGTCTTGAAGACTGTAAGAGATCACAAATGCCAGCACAGACTACTATAACAAGCAAAAGTTTCATCATCATAGATGGTGAAATCAAGATATTCTGTGACAAAATCAAATTTAAGCAATGTACATCCTAAAACTCAGCCCTTAATAAGCACTAAAATTGAACTTCACTACAATGAGACTAACTACACACAAGAAATAATTTCACACAAGTAAAACCAAGAGAAGAGAAACCAACACATGCTATGATAACACCAACATCAAAATATCAGAAATTTCTGATTGTTGTTCATTAATATCTCTAAACATCAATGAGCTCAATTCCCCTATTAAAAAAAACTGGCTAACAGAATGCATGTGTAAAGAGGAAAAAACATTCTGCTATATTCATGAAACACACATCAACAAAAAATGGATATTATCTCATAGTAAAAGGTGGAAAAAGTTTTCTAAGCAATGAGAAACAGTAACACGCTGGAGTAGACATTCCATATTTCTTTTAAAATGTACTGAGCTGGAGCCCAAACCTCGCTGATCCCGGCCCACATCTCCCTGCTCCCAAACCCCATGGGATAGAGAGCTCACAGCCAGGAAAGGTGGGCACTCCTGAGACTGCAAAGCACGAGAGACCACCAATACTGCCCACCCCTGCCCACATCCCTGGCCCAAGAGGAAACTGTATAGGGCCTCTGGAAACAAGAAGATAGGGGCACTCAAGCTGCAGGTCCCCTGCAGTCCAAAGACCGCCCAGATCTGAAGGGACCTAGTCAACAGCTCCCTGGACCCAAATCCCAAGGGAGAGAGAGCTAAACCTTCAGAGGGGCAGATATGCCTGAGAAGCCAGTAGAGACTACACTCTGCCCACATTTCTGATTCCAGAGGAAAACACCTAACACCATCTGGGACCCCTGTGCACAAGGGCCCGGGAAAAAGCAGGGCAGGCCTTTCTGGTTGCCGCCCTCACAGAGAGCTCAAGCGCAGCCTGCCAGGAGCAACTTCAGCCTCAGGAACAGAGGTAAGACCAACTTTTCTGCTCCAAGTGACATGCCTGGTAGACTCAGGACACATGCCCATAGGAACAGGTGAAGACCAGTAGACAGGAAAGACGACATGCCTGAAAGAAGAAAACTCTGTTCCCATAACTGGCTGAAAGAAAACAGGAAAACAGGTCTACAGCACCCCTGACACACAGGCCTATAGGACGGTCTAGCCACTGTCAGAAATAGCAGAACAAGGTAACACCAGAGACAACCTGATGGCAAGAGGAAAGTGCAGGAACCCAAACAACAGAAACCAAGACTACATGGCGTCATCGGAGCCCAATTCTCCCACCAAGGCAAACACTGAATATCCAACCATGCCAGAAAAGCAAGATCTTGATTTTAAGACATAATTGACCATGATAATGGAGGACTTCAAGAAAGACATAAAGAACTCACTTAGAGAAACACAGGAAAACATAAATAAAAAAGTAGAAGCCTATAGAGAGGAATCACAAAAAAACCTGAATGAATTACAGTAAAAAAATAAACAAGAGAAGTAATTGAAAATGGAAATATAAGCAATAAAGAAAGCACAAAGGGAGACAACCCTGAATATAGAAAACCAAAAGAAGACACAAGGAACCGTAGATACAAGCATCACCAACAAAATGCAAGAGATAGAAGAGAAAATCTCAGGAGCAGAAGATTCCATAGAAATCATCGACACAAAGGTCAAAGATAATATAAAACAGAAAAAGCTACTGGTCCAATCCATACAGGAAATCCAGGACTCAATGAGAAGAACAAACCTGAGGATAATAGGTATAGATGAGAGTGAAGACTCCCAGTTCAAAGGACCAGTAAATATCTTCAACAAAATCATAGAAGAAAACTTCCCTAACCTAAAGAAAGAGATGCCCATAAACATACAAGAAGCCTACAGAAATCCAAATAGATTGGACCAGAAAAGAAACTCCTCCCATCACATAGTAATCTAAACACCAAATGCACAAAACAAAGAAAGAATATTGAAAGCAGTAAGGGAAAAAGGTCAAGTAACATATAAAGGCAGACCTATCAGAATTATACCAGACTTCTCATCAGAGACTATGAAAGACAAAAGGTCCTGGACAGATGTCTGTCATACACACCATAGGAGAACATAAATGCCAGCCCAGGATACTGTATCCAGCAAAACTCTCAATTAACATAGATTGGGAAACCAAGATATTCCATGACAAAACAAAATTTACACAATATTTTTCTACAAATCCACCCCTACAAAGGATAATAAATGGTAAAGTCCAATAAAAGGAGGCAAACTACACCCTAGAAAAAGCAAGAAACTAATCACCTGGGCAACAAAACAAAGAGAGGAAAACCACACAAACATGATCTCACATCCAAATACAAATATAACAGGAAGCAACAATCACTGTTCCTTAATGTCTCTCAACATTAATGAACTCAATTCCCCAATAAGAATACATAGATTAACAAACTGCATACACAATGAGGACCCTGCATTCTGCTGCCTACAGGAAACACACCTCAGAGACAAAGACAGATACTACCTCAGAGTGAAAGGCTAGAAAACAACTTTCCAAGCAAATGGTTGGAAGAAACAAGCTGGAGTAGCCATTCTAATAGCGACTAAAATCGATTTTCAACCAAAAGTCATCAAAAAAGATAAGGAAGGACACTTCATATTCATCAACAGAAAAATCCACCAAGATGAACTCTCAATCCTAAATATCTATGCTCCAAATACAAGGGCACCTATATACATTAAAGAAAGCTTGTTAAAGCTCAGAGCACACATTGCACCTCACACAATAATAGTAGGAGATTTCAACAACCCCACTCTTATCAATGGACAGATCATGGAAACAGAAATTAAACAGAGACGTAAACAGACTAAGAGAAGTCATGAACCAAATGGACTTAAGAGATATTTGTAGAACATTCCATCCTAAAACAAAAGGATATTCATTCTTCTCACCACCTCATGGTACTTTCTCCAAAATTGACCATATAATTGGTCAAAAAACGGGCCTCACCAGACACAAACATATAGAAATAATCCCATGAATACTATCAGACCACCATGGGCGAAAACTGGTATACAATAACAATAAGGGAAGAACACCCATATATACATGGAAGTTGAACAATGCTCTACTCAATGAAAACCTGGTCAAGGAAGAAATAAAGAAAAAATTAAAGACTTCTAAGAATTTAATGAAAATTAAGGTACAACATACCCAAACTTATGGGACACAATGAAAGCTGTGCAAAGAGGAAACCTCATAGCTCTGACTGCCTGCAGAAAGAAACAGGAGAGAGCATATATCAGTAGCTTGACAGCACACCTAAAAGCTCTAGAAAAAAAGAAGCAGATACACCCAGGAGGAGTAGAAGGCAGGAAATAATCAAACTCAGAAGCTGAAATCAACCAAGTACAAACAAAAAGGACCATAGAATCAACAGAACCAAAAGTTGGTTCTTTGAGAAAATCAACAAAATAGATAAACTCTTAGCCAGATTAACGAGAGGACACAGAGAGTGTGTCCAAATTAACAAAATCAGAAATGAAAAGGGAGACATAACTACAGATTCAGAGGAAATTCAAAAAAAAATCATCAGATCTTACTACAAAAGCCTATATTCAACAAAACTTGCAAATCTGGAGGAAATGGACAATTTCCTAGACAAATACCAGGTACTGAACTTAAAACAGGAACAAATAAACCATTTAAACAACCCCATAACTCCTAATGAAATAGAATCTATCATTAAAGGTCTCCCAACCAAAAAGAGCCCAGGTCCAGTGGGTTCAGTGCAGAATTCTAACAGACCTTCATAGAAGACCTCATATCAATACTATCCAAACTATTCCACAAAATTGAAACAGACAGAGGGCTACCAAATTGCTTTTATGAAGCCACATTCACTCTTACACCTAAACCACACAAAGACCCAACAAAGAAAGAGAACTTCAGACCAATTTCCCTTCTGAATATCAACGCAAAGATACTCAATAAGATTCTTGCAAACCGAATCCAAGAGCACATCAAAACAATCATCCACCATGATTAAGTAGGCTTCATCCCAGGCATGCAGGGATGTTTAATATATGGAAAACCATCAACATAATCCACTATATAAACAAACTGAAAGATTAAAAACGACATGATCATATCATTGGATGCTAAGAAAGCTTTTGAAAAATTCAACACTCCTTCATGATAAAAGTCCTGGAAAGAACAGGAATTCAAGGCCCATACCTAAACATAGTAAAAGCCATATATGGCAAACCAGTGGCTAATATTAAACCAAATGGCAAGAAACTTGAAGCAATTCCACTAAAATCAGGGACTAGACATGGCTGCCCACTCTCTCCTACTTATTCAATATAGTTCTTGAAGTTCTAGCCAGAGCAATCAGACAACAAAAGGAGGTCAAGGGGATACAGATCGGAAAAGAAGAAGTCAAAAAATATCACTATTTGCAGATGATATGATAGTATATTTAATGATCCCAAAAGTTCCACCAGAGAACTACTAAAGCTGATAAACAACTTCAGCAAAGTGGCTGGGTATAAAATTAACTCAAATAAATCAGTAGATTCCTCTATACAAAAGAGAAACAAGCCGAGAAAGAAATTAGGGAAACAACACCCTTCATAATAGACCCAAATAATATAAAGTACCTCGGTGTGACTTTAACCAAGCAAGTAAAAGATCTGTACAATAAGAACTTCAAGACACTGAAGAAAGAAATTGAAGAAGACCTCAGAAGATGGAAAGATCTCCCATGCTCATGGATTGGCAGGATTAATATAGTAAAAATGGCCATTTTACCAAAAGCAATCTACAGATTCAATGCAATCCCCATCAAAATACCAACCCAATTCTTCAAAGAGTTAGACAGAACAATTTGCAAATTCATCTGGAATAACAAAAAACCCAGGATAGCTAAAACTATCCTCATCAATAAAAGGACTTCAGGGGGAATCACTATCCCTGAACTCAAGCAGTATTACAGAGCAATAGTGATAAAAACTGCATGGTATTGGTACAGAGGCAGACAGATAGACCAGTGGAATAGAATTGAAGATGCAGAAATGAACCCACACACCTATGGTCACTTGATTTTTGACACAGGAGCCAAAACCATCCAATGGAAAAAAGATAGCATTTTCAGCAAATGGTGCTGGTTCAACTGGAGATCAGCATGTAAAAGAATGTAGATTGAACCATGCTTATCACCCTGTACAAAGCTTAAGTCCACATCAAACTTGATACACTCAAGCTAATAGAACAAAAAGTGGGGAAGCATCTCGAACACATGGGAACAGGAGAAAATCTCCTGAACAAAACAACAATGACTTACGCTCTAAGATCAAGAATCGACCAATGGGATCTCATAAAACAACAAAGCTTCTGTAAGGCAAAGGACAGTGTTGTTAGGACATAACAGCAACCAACAGATTGGGAAAAGATCTTTACCAATCCTACAACAGATAGAGGGCTTATACCCAAAATATACAAAGAACTCAAGAAGTTAGACTGCAGGGAGACAAAGAGCTCTATTAAAAAAAAATGGGCTTCAGAGGTAAACAAAGAATTCACAGCTGAGGAATGCCAAATGGCTGAGAAACACCTAAAGAAATGTTCAACATCTTTAGTCATCACGGAAATGCAAATCAAAACAACCCTCAGATTTCACCTCATACCAGTCAGAATGACTAAGACAAAAAAACCTCAGGTGACAGCAAATGCTGGCGAGGATGTGGAGAAAGAGGAACACTACTCCATTGTTGGTGGGGTTGCAGACTGGTACAACCATTCTTGAAATCAGTCTGGAGGTTCCTCAGAAAATTGGACATTGAACTACCTGAGGACCCAGCGATACCTCTCTTGGGCATATACCCAAAAGATGCCTCAACGTATAACAAAGACACGTGCTCCACTATTTTCATAGCAGCCTTATTTATAATAGCCAGAAGCTGGAAAGAACCCAGATGCCCTTCAATAGAGGAACATGGTACATCTACACAATGGAATATTACTCAGCTATAAAAAACAATGACTTTATTAATTTCTAGGCAAATGGATGGAAGTGGAAAATATCATCCTGAGTGAGGTAACCCAATCACAAAAAACACACATGTGGTATGCACTCATTGATAAGTGGATATTAGCCCAAATGCTTGAATTACCCTAGATGCACAGAACACATGAAACTCAAGAAGGATGACCAAAATGCAAATGCTTCACTCCTTCTTTAAAAGGGGAACAAGAATACCCTTGGCAGGGAATAGGGAGGCAAAGTTTAGAACAGAGGCAGAAGGAACACCCATTCAGAGCCTGCCCCACATGTGGCCCATACATATACAGCCACCAAACTAGATAAGATGGATGAAGCAAAGAAATGCAGGCTGACAGGAACCGGATGCAGATCTCTCCTGAGAGACACAGCCAGAATACAGCAAACACATAGGCGAATGCCAGCAGCAAGCCACTGAACTGAGAATAGGACACCCATTGAAGGAATCAGAGAAAGGACTGGAAGAGCTTGAAGGGGCTCGAGACCCCATATGAACAACAATGCCAACCAAACAGAGCTTTCAAGGACTAAGCCACTACCTAAAGACTATACATGGACTGACCCCGGGCTCCAACCTCAAAGGTAGCAATGAATATCCTAGTAAGAGCACCAGTGGAAGGGGAAGCCCTGGGTCCTGCTAAGACTGAACCCACAGTGAATGTGATTGTTGTGGGGAGGGCGGTAATGGGGGGAGGATGGGGAGGGAAACACACATGAAGAAAGGGAGGGAGAGTGGTTAGTAATGGTATGTTGGCCCAGAAAGCGGGAAAGGAAGAACAATCGAAATGTAAATAAGAAATACCCAAATTAATAAAGATGAAAAATAAAATAAAACAAAACAAAATGTACTGCAGTACTTATTTAGAAGATGTATAATGTCATCAGTGTGAAGTTGGAAATTAAGTAAGAAGATGGTAGAAAATGTTCTGTTCTAGTCTCTTCCGCTTTCTGCTTCTCCTTTATCCTGTTACATCCCTACCTCTGTCTTAAAATTACTGATTTTTTTCTATGCTTGACTGCTTTTTCTACTTGTAGTCTGTCTCTAGTTGTAGTAACTCTCACCCCTGTCTGCAGTGCTCTCCCAGCTCTCTAGCATCCTTCAAGCTTTGTGTAACTGTTATAGTCTAAGATACATGGCTTTTTAAATTTCTTTGCTCATACATCTATTCACATCCCAGTTTTGTTTGAGATAAATGCATGCATGTATATATATATATATGTGTGTGTGTGTGTATATATATATATGTATGTATGTATGTATGTATGTATGTATGTATGTATGTATGTATAGTTTGATTCTTCTTCCTTACAGAGATCAACATTTTCTGGATAAAGAGGCAGAGAATAGCTTCTTGGTTACTGTATTTATAGTACACAGCACCAAAGGATCTCAACAGCTGAACACTAAATGAAAACAAAATCTGTACCAAAATAGAAATTCGATAGAAGGGCCTGGGGAGAAGCCTCATCTTGTAAAGATCTTGCCTTGCAATGAAGAGAACCTGAGTTAAAGTCCCACCCAAAACCAGCTTGGCATGGTGGCAATCTGCTACCCAAAGACTCAGTAAGCAGAATCAGGAAGACCACTAGGGCTTCCTGCAAGCCTGGGCGAGCCATGTCAGGATCCAGAATCAGTGAGGAACGCTGTCTCCTACATTAAGGTGGAGAGTAAATGAGAAAGACATTTATAATTGACATCTCTTCTCCACACATAACAGAATATGCACTCACATAGACAGGAAGAAAAATACAAGTTACTAGTAAATATTTGAGTTACTTTCATGTATTTAAATTACAGGATGATTTAAAGTAAAGATATAAAATTAAATGGTACAGCTAGCTACAGAGCATAGCAAAAAATCAGTTATTCACATGATTGCTATGTGTTTTTGCTAAATTACGGTTAGAATACAGCTGAAAAGAGGACATGAAGAGAAGGTTTTGGTGTTGTTTCATGTTGAAGGCCTTGAAAGCAATGTGGTGATGAGATGCAGGGGCAATATGTCCCTTTGTAAAAGATGCCAAACAATAAATTGGAAGCTGATATTTACATTTTTACATGAGAGTAACATGAAGACAACTTCAGTTAAACATACCTCAACAGCAAGTTGTATTTTGTAATTGAAGCATAGACTACAGAAATTTAAATTATGACTTTAGTAACATCTGCTGTAAGGATTTAATGAATTATAATTATTTTACTGATATAATTACTATTCAGAAGGAAAAGGCCCAAAATGAGAAAATCATTGTTTCTAGTGACATTCAATGAAGTAAGAAAGCCTGTTCTGAGATATTAAGTTTGTTTGGTTAAGAAAATTGTCAATAAAAGAATAATTTTGAAAAGAAATAAGAACAAATTTCAAAATGTAGTAGCATAAAAGAGATATATAAGCCAAGAAAATGTAAGCCAATCACTTATAAAGAATTAAAACTTTGATATGTACAGAAAATTGAGACACCTGTTGTTCCTTCAGCAAATGCTGTAATCACTCACTCAACTGAAGCCTCTTCCCTGACCTGCTTCCTTTTTCCTAACCCCCTTAGTGGTCACTGACTCACCAAGGCTTTTCGTTTCCAGGTTTAATTTCCGGGGTTTCCGCTGGATGAAAACCATGCTCCACACCATCAAGGAGATTAATGAAAGAAAGGACATTTTGCCTGAACACACTCTGGGCTACCAGATATTTGACAACTGTTTCTCCACCACCAAAGCAATGGAGTCAGCTTTGGTGTTTCTAACAGGGCAGGAAGAATACAAGCCTAACCTTAGGAACAGCACTGGAAAATACCTCGTTGGAATTATTGGAGCAGGAAGATCAACAATGTCAATTGCAGTTTCGAGAATTCTAGGAGATTATTACATACCTCAGGTATCTTGAAATAGTGTGCTTAAAAAGAAATACAAACACTTACCAGGAGGGGGCGGCACATGCCTTTAATTCAAGAACTTAGGCGGTAGAGTCAGCCTGTTTAACAAAGTGAGGGCCACAAAATTCAGGATGTTGTACAAGGAAATGTTGTCAAGAAAGAGAGAGAGAGAGAGAGAGAGAGAGAGAGAGAGAGAGAGAGAGAGAGAGAGAGAGGGAGAGAGAGAGAGAGAGAGAGAGAGAGAGAGAGAGAGAGAGAGAGAGAGAGAGAGAGAGAGAGAGAGAGAGAGAGAGAGAGAGAGAGAGAGAGAGAGAGAGAGAGAGAGAGAGAGAGAGAGAGAGAGAGAGAGAGAGAGAGAGAGAGAGAGAGAGAAATACAAAGAGTATATAGAAATTATTGCACATATCTATGAGTCCTGAGATGCTGCCAAAAGATACAGAGAAAAGATTGAATCAGTCCGGGTTCTCCAAGTTACTCTGTTCACCCAAGCTCTGGCAATGTGAATCACAACCTATTTAGAAGGAGATTGCTCAAACTGCTATAGTATCATGCTCAACTGACAAACACATTGACTGGGCTGAGATCACTGTGTGGAGCAGGTTAGAGGTTATCCATAAATACTTGGTAGTTGGATGGTGATTGGAATAAAGCACATGGTTTCCTTTGGGTCTCTATTGATGCTCGAAGTCATAAGCAAAATCATCATACTGACATGCTAAAATGAGATTGGGATTTGACATTAATAGGATATTTTAAACCCAGAGAGATTGATATAAGTAAATACAAGAATAAGTAATGGCAGAGAATTAATTATTAGGAAAATAATATCTAGAATTATTACAAAGCCTGCGTCAGTAAAGTGTCGAGATGTGTCGACCTGATTGTTGAGCAAGACTATTGGTGAGCCTGAAGTTAGGGAAGATTTTACACTAACTTTTCCTTCCTCTATCCTATATTCCCTCCTCTTCTCTTCCTTCTTTCTTCTTTGTTTCTGTCTTCCTTTATCTCTTTCATTCTTTCTTCATCCTTCCAATCCTTCATTCCTAATTTCCATATTCCTTTCTTTCCCTTTTCTTTTGTTATACTCCAGATAAAAGCCAGGGACTGGTTCCTTGTAGACAAGTGCTGAGTTAATTACCCATAATGTCCATCAACTACAGTATTTAATTTAGAGAGCTTGAAATGTGAGTGAGAAGAAGAGAAAACAAAGTACAGTGGAAAAGAATACAAGGAAAGGCGGGCAACTGGGCACATATCTTTGGGCTGAGTTTCATGCAGCTCATCCAAACTGCAGCTGCTATTGAGTTCTATCTGCCCTAAACTCTAATGAATTCATATATAGACTGGAAACCTTTAGTATACTTCTTCATAAGGACTTTTAATAACTCTCAGAAATAAGAAAGTAATAAAACATATGTTTAAAATGAATATATTAAGAAACAAAATTTTAGGTTATCAAGATATTAATTTTCTTGGGAAAGAAACAAAGACTGAGTTGATCCAAGTAACAAGATTTTATATGATAAATAATTCACTAAACTTCAGAAATCTGATAGCACTCCTTCTTACTGGCATTCATTCCTAAAATATAGCTTCAATAAACCTGCTGTTTGTGTGGTTAGAAAGGAAACTACAAATATCAGAAGGTGGAATAAGAGGATACAAATGACAAGAGAAAAACAACACAGCAGGAATACAGTGTAAATGAACCGATCAATTGGACCTGGGGAGTTATAGAACATCGCAATGAAAGTAATATTTTAAGAGAATGAGATTGGATGGTGAGAAGGTAAAATATTTAGGGTACTTGTCAGCAATTATAAGATTTGCTACAGCAAAGATACATGAAGGATTGCCTGCTCACCTGATCTCCACACTGAGGTCTCCTTAAATACAAAGAGCAAAGGAGGACTACTGAGGGAATGAGGAAGGCGTGCCTTTCGTTTCTCTGACAACGTGCACTAAAAAGATAGTTTCTGGTAACTTTGTAGGGCAAGGTGTTCACTCTTCTGATTGGAGTAGTCCATTCTTTCATGTCGCTCAAAACAAGCGTTAGGACCTACATATACAGGAGTCCTGAAAGCAGAAAACTAAACGACAAAAGAAAAAAAAACAGCATAATTAAGAGATCAAAAGTAAAACAAGAAGAATACACAGGGACAAAGTCATGTAAGTATGCAGATTGAAACTTGGAATGAGGCCATCATCTCTGCACAAGAGATGCTACAGATGATGAAGAGATTGGATATCCTGACTCAGTGAGTGAAAAATATCCAGCATGACGAAGGAAACTGCAAGAGAGCATTTTGAAACTGCTGGGGTCCCACCTATGTAAACTAGTGATACTAAGGGTTTTTATCTTAACAATTGGTAGTCCTGAAATCTTTTTGTTGAAGAGAAGCCAAAGTGTTATCAGAATTGTCCCCACCCCTACCCAGTAAGTAGAAGATCCAGTAGAAAGTTATTGTCTACATAAGGATGTGAGCACAAAGGGATCACTGTTCAGCCCTCTCTCAAATTGTTGTTTTCATTTACTTTTTAGCTCTTGCTTTCCAGTAACTATAAATATTTCCAATTTTAGGTGGGCTATGCTTCATCTTCCCCAATTCTCAGTGACAGGATTCAATTTCCAAACATTTTTCGCACAATACCCAGTGATAAGTTCCAGTCTGAGGCAATCGTGAATCTGATTAGACATTTTGGTTGGGTCTGGGTAGGTGCTATTGCAACTGATGATGATTATGGTAAACACGGAGTAAAATCACTTAGGAAAAAAATGGAGTTGTCCAACCTCTGCATGGCTTTCTCTGAAACCATTCCAAAAGTCTACTCCAATGAGAAAATGCAAATAGCTGTTAATGAAGTAAAGAAATCCACTGCCAAAGTCATTGTGCTTTATGCAACTGACATTCATCTCAGTCCCTTTGTGCTGGAAGTGGTTCATCATAACATAACTGACAGGACATGGATAGCCAGTGAAGCCTGGATTACCTCAGCTCTCATTGCAAAGCCTGAGTATTTTCCCTATTTTGGTGGAACCATTGGACTTGCAGTCCCGAGAAGTGTTATACCAGGATTAAAAGAATTTCTTTATGATGTACACCCTAGCAAGGATCCAAATGATCTCCTGACCATTGAATTCTGGCAAACTGCCTTTAACTGTACCTGGCCCAACAGCAGTGTGCCTTACAATGTGGACCATAGAGTGAATATGACTGGTAAAGAAGACAGATTGTATGCCATGTCTGATCAGCTCTGCACTGGAGAGGAGAAACTGGAGGATCTGAAAAATACCTATCTGGACACATCTCAGCTGAGAATCACAAACAATGTCAAACAAGCCGTGTATCTTATAGCTTATGCCATGGATCTTTTAAGCAGAGCTGACATAACAGAAGATTATAGGGAAAATGTAGCATGTCCAATTATACCTGACTTTGAGTCCGGGAAGGTATGTTATTTGATCCTATGATGTAGCATGATGTACAATCAAGACTTTACTCCCATGCTCATACCATTGAAATTGCTGACTTGCTTCCATATGATTTTATACCATCACAACTTATCTGGATGACTTGATTGTTCAAGTCCACATTTTCTACCAAATTGCTAGGTTTGTTTTCAATGATAACAAGCCTGTCTCACAAAAAAATTAATAATGCATTTTACAAAATAATCTGTTATTCTTCACAAAAATGAAATGTAAATGTGTCTAGGAGTAAAGCATGTGGTAGTGACTCTGGTTTCTTCCTTTGGTCTCTTTCCTGTTTCCAGCATGCATCTTGTAATCCAAGATCCCTACTTGGATTCCAAAACATCAGCTTCATGTGAGGCAAAGACTTTTATGTCCCTCCAGGTTAGGATGAGTCCTGGATATTTTACACACTTTTCCTTACACTTCAGAACTTTGTTTTAACAATTTGTCTTATCTATCTGAAGGAAAGACTAGAGAATGAGGTCTTAATACAATATAACATGATCTAGGAAAAAAAGAATGGATATCAGGGGATAAAGAGTATAGCTGGTATCTATGACATCCACATCTACTCTGCCTTACTCAGTCATCTGTCAAACAATTTATGTTGGTAAAACATGAGCAGTCTTGCAAAGACTGGTCTCATCCATTTAATTCCTGCTTGTTTTTGTCTACCCTCTCTCCTCCCCCATTTACAAAAGATAAAACTTGAGCATCCCTGCTTTGTTCTTGCCAGCCCCACAAGAGGCCCACTTAACATCACTAATGTGTTACTTCTTACTCACCTGATCATTATCCCTTTACACTTATATAAAACACTGTTAATTTGCCAGAGGCTGGGACCCTTGCATTTCCATTTAACCTTCATTTTCAGGTTGGCCTGCACTGCATTCAGTGTTGGATGTTCT
Organism: Rattus rattus; assembly: GCF_011064425.1. Classification (NCBI taxonomy): domain Eukaryota; kingdom Metazoa; phylum Chordata; class Mammalia; order Rodentia; family Muridae; genus Rattus; species Rattus rattus. Next base: position 91,043,685 of record NC_046156.1, read on the forward strand.
TAGTCACCCAGGTAACTCTTCATTCTGTGAATCTAAAAAGCTGGTAAATGTATCAATATAGAGTAGTTTTTAACGAAACCAAAGCTTTACCCAGTATTTACTTATGTTTTAAGATTATCCTACCAATAGTCAAGACTTGAAAACCATTGAAATTCTGTTCTTTACTTGAACATTTCTAAATTACACTGTGTTTTTGTCTCCTTCTTATTTTAACTCTCCTGTTCTTTCTCATCATTCCCCTCATGAGACTAGTTTACACTGTGTGCCCTGAATCAGTCTGTGGGACTAGAGCTATGCCCAATAGCCACCTGGCATTTCTAAATTCTTGAAAATTATTATTATGTTAGAGAAATATGTATGTGCCACTACCCAAAAAATCAAGCCGGTGAAACTGAAGGAAGGCTGATTAAGGCATGGTTCAGATTGTGGAAATCTTTGAACATGTATTTGCTTGACTGTTGATAAGGAGAAGGGAGGACATTTCATGGACTTAGAATATGTGTTTAATTTTCATGATTTTTGACATTGATTTCATGTGCATTGAGAAAGACAGGAAAACAGATAGAAGGAAACAAGAGGCCAGGTGACACAAAGTAGTAAATGGTAACTAAAACACTTTCTTAATATATCCAGTTAGTAAATTTTTTCAGGTATATAGCCTTAATCACTACTATAAAGGTCAGGAAAAATAATAATCCTCTTTTTAAAACAAAGGTAAATAATGTTTCATAAATGTATGCCTTGCTGTGGTCACAATATTTAACAGAACCAAAACACTCCAGAAGAAAGAATTCTTCTCAAAGTCTCTTTGATCATATAGATTAAATGTCAGTCCCATGAACTATTGTACCTGTCACCAAGGCCATAATGGAAGCTAACAATTCAGAAGCATGCTCTCAAGGAAATATCCTGCTAATCTCTTTTATAAGCCAGCTAAAGTGGAATTTTTCTGAGAAATAAAGAATTTCCAGTTTCCAAAGTCAGTCAACCATTACCTGCTCTGTGCCCTTTTCAACAATTCTTTCTACAAAAGCAACTGTGATGTGACACAACTTTTCCTATGGAGATGCAGCACACACATCTACTCACCCAGATAGGGAGCCCTAAACACCACAATCAGACACCACCGAAGGCCAACTCACTCAACCCATGGATTTTACTGGGGTAACCTAAAGGAATATGGGTGAAGAGTTAGGTACAGGAACAGAAATGACTCTAAGACAGGTGCAACACCTAGGCCTACCTAGCATGGGTGACAGCTCACAAATCAATCTTTGAACCTTGAGAATAGCTTTCAGGCCTCTCAATGGTGTGTCCTTCCCTAGTTGGTCTAAATAACTTCCAGGTACCTCAGCTGGCTTCTTTTTCTCCCAGCAGATGGACTGACCTCAAGAGTCTTCTTTGCACCTTGTCTTGTCTGGTTCTTCTTTGCAATTTAACAGAGGCTGAGAAGGACTTTCAGCTTTCCTTGCTTACTTTGTCAGGGAGCTACCTAGTGAAAGTACTCAGTTGCATGGACTTCCTAAAGCTATTTTGAGATGTTTGCCTTACTACTTAAAGAGGCTCCCTGAAAAGATGATATGGTTGAATTTAGGAGGAAACTATGACAGGACAACAACTTAACTTTATTGAATTTAACTTTTAGAGTCTGATTTCCCAGTCTCTCTACTTGACTGAGAGTTTCAAAAGAATAAATCAGTTGTAGACCTTTGCATCTTTACATAAGGAAAGTGGAGAAAAGGGAATGAAATTATTCTAAACATTCTCTTGTCCCTTGTCTCTTGATACGGAGATATTATACTGTAAAACTGTCATATACGCTTATTTTACTCTAGCAAATACATACAATTTTAGTATACATCAGTGGCATATTAAAATTGTCCATAGACCAAAAGCAAGGAAATATAGGTAAAATTAAATTTCACAAATTGTTTAATCTAGTATGTCTAAAATACTATTTGTTGTGTTTTAATAATTTAATATATTGTGATGGTAATAAAGTATAATGTGAAATTATTTATGAGATAGATTCCATCATTTTTAAAACTTTATAACCCAGCATGCATGTTACTTGCACAGTATATCTCAATTTATCAAATCATTCTGTTTTAATTGTCACCTGTGGCTAAAGAATATCAGAGTGTGTGAACAAAAACGGCATTAGAAAAAAAGAAAATAGTATGAATTATATATGAAATCAATCTACCTTCTTCACAAATCTTTATTTTGTAAGTATTTAAATGCTTACAAATTACTTGTATTTTTACTTTTTTAACTCTTCTCTTACTCCTCATTATTAGCTATGGAATTACTTTAGGAAAATAAAATTTACTACACATGATGGAAGCAAAATAGAGACTGATTTCTATGGAGACATAGAAAGTGGATATTATGAGATACTCAATTGGCACATGGATAACGCTGGAGAAATTGCCTTTGTCAAGGTTGGAGAATACAAATTCACAACTTCAAAATATGAACTTGTTCTACCAACGAACTCAACACTATTTTGGAAGACTGAATCTTACAGGGTTAGTTGGTCTGACAAATTTTTGTTTATATATATATATATATATATATATATATATATATATATATATATATATAATTTTCAGGCACTAAATAAATGCAAAACACCTGAAGCTTTTACCACATTCCAAATCATTTTACTTAATGTAGCATATGGATTTTCTGTTTTGTTCTCTGTCTATTTATAATGTAAAGAGTCCATGTTAAACCCAAAAACATAAGAACTTTAACATAGTAGTATTTTGATATTTTGAGAATGTTTCAATGGAACATCATAATTTTATTTTCTTTTGAAATTGAAAGAGGGTCATATTTTCCTAATATTTACTTTTACTATATTAATATGTATTTATTTAACATATTTATTTCCTTTTTGTGGTTTTTTTACATCCCAACTGTGGTGGTCCTTCATCCTTCCCCTACCCTAACTCCATCTTGTTTCTGCCCCATCCACATCCACTCCTCCTTTCTTTCTCTTCAGAAAAGGGCAGGCCTCCCATGTCTATCAACTAAACATGGCATATCAAAGGACAGTCAATCTAGACACCTCCACTTGTATTTCTGCTGGAAAGGCAACTCAGTATGAGACAAAGAATCTTAAAAAGCAGCAAAAGACTTAGCCTGACCCTGATCCCACCATCAGGACTCCCACAATAAGAGCAAGCAGTACAACTCTTAGATATGTTGAGAGGGCCTAGGTCAGTCCCAGGCAGGCTCCCTGGTTGTTGGTTCAGACTGTTGGAGTTCCTAAGAACCCAGGTTACTCGATTCTTTGAGTTTCATGTGTTGTTCTTGACCCCCTCTGGCTCCTAGAATGCTTACTTTCTTCCTCTTCTGCAGGATTCCCTGAGCTCCACCTAATGTTTGTCTTTTGATTCAAGTGTCTACACCAGTTTCTATCAGTTGCTGGATGCAACCACTCTAATGAAAACTGAACTAGGCACCAATGAGAGTATAGCAGAAATCCCGTACACGTCATTTCATTTACCTTTTTATTGTTTATTTTATTTATTTACATTTCAAATGTTATCCTCTTTGCCAGTTTACCCACCACAAATCCGCTATACCACTGCCACAGGCCCTGTTCCTCTTAGGGTCCTCACCCACTCTCAAGCCCACCCACTCCTACCTCACAACTCTAGAATTCCCCCACCCTGGAGCATTGAGCATCTACAGGACCAAGTGCCTCACCTACCATTGATGCCAGATAAGACAATCCTCTGCTATATATGCCATATACGGCTGGAGCCATGGGTTCCTCCATGTATACTCTTTTATTGGTGGTTTAGTCCCTGGAAGCTCTGAAGGGTCTGACTGGTTGATATTTTTCTTCTTCCTATGTTCTTCAGTTCCTTCAGTATTTCCCCTAACTCCTCCTATGGGGTCCCCCTTCTCAGTCTGAGGTTGGTTGCAAACATCCACATCTGTATTGGTCTGGTTCTGGCAGTGCCTCTCAGGGGACAATTGTGTCAGGCTCCTGTTAGCATCCACTTGTTGGCATCAACAATAATGTCGGGGATTGGTGTCTGTAGGTGGGATAAAACCCTAGGAAGGGCAGTCTCTGGATGGCCTTCAGTCTCTAGTCTACTCTTTGCCCCTGCATCCTTAAGACAAGAGCAATTCCAGGTTAATATTTTTGAGATGGTTGGGTGGCCCCATCCTTCAAACAGAGGTCATGCCTAACCTCTGGATATGGTCTCTACAGGTTCTTTCTCCCTTGTGTTGGGTATTTCAGCTAATGTCATCCCTGTTGGGTCCTGGGAGCCTCTTACTTTCCTGGAATCTGGAACTTTTTAGTTGCTGCCCCCAGTGCACCATCCCCCACTACTACATACCTCAATTCAGTTTCCTGATCCTCTGTATTTCTTCCCCCATTCTCTCCTCCCACACCTGAACCTGCCTCTTTTACCCTCTCGCTCATCTCTCCATCCCAGATCCCTCTCTTACTCAACCTCCTGTGATTACTTTGTTCCCCCTTCTAAGTATAACTGAAGCATCGACAGTTTGGTCTTAATATTCTTCAGTTTCATATGGTCTATGAGTTGTATCATAGTTATTCTGAGATTTTTGTCTGATATCTAATTATCAGTGAGTACATACAATGTGTGGGCTTTTGTGACTAGGTTACCTAATTCAGGATGATATTTTCTAGTTCCATCCATTTGCCTGCAAATTTCATGAAGTCATTGTTTTTTGTTTTTTGTTTTCAATCATTAACCTACAGCTTTATTTAAAATTGCCGACAGAGTAGTTTTCATTTTGGCACCATTCACCAAATGCAAGGTCAGGTGAGTGAAAGTAGGGCCTGTAGCTTAGACTATGACTAACACATACTTACCACAAAAGAAGTAGGCAGTGTTTTCAAAGCACATTCAAAAATGGCCTATAGGTTTCAAAAGAGTTTGGAGAATTTCAAGTGTTAACAAGCAGTGGTTATATTGGACAAAGCGTAAAGCTAAGAAGTCAGTTTCCCTCACATGTCTCTCCTCTGCAGACCAACTAAACCCCTGGCCTTTTGGTCTGAACCCCTTTAGTGGCCTCCCTGACTTAGACTCATGGTCCCTTGTGAGCTCCTTTGCTGACTATAGCTCATACTTGATACTATATGAAAAAGAAGGGCCTACTATGTGTCTTCAAGACCACTTTAAATCATTTGAAAGCTAAGTGCCTATCATATGTCTTCAAGTATGAGCTCTTAATAGAGTCATGGCAGATGTGCCTCAATGTGGCCTTGCAGATTCATGTCCCAAATAGGATTTCATTCTGTTTTGATTTTTTTCTTTTTTTTGTTTTGTTTTTTTTCATCTTTATTAACTTGGGTACTTATTATTTAATTACAATTGTTATTCCCTTTCCCGGTTTCTAGGCCAACATCCCCCTAACCCCTCACCCGCAACCAGGAGGGCCTGAGCCACCTTTTCCCAGGGCCCCAATGCACCGGGATCCCAGATGGCGTTAGGTGTTTTCCTCTGGAGTCAGAAATGTGGGCAGAGTGTAGTCTCTTCTGGCCTCCCAGGCATGTCTGCCCCTCTGAAGGTTTAGCTCTCCCTCCCACGGGATTTGGGTGCAGGGAACTGTTGACTGGGTCCCTTCGGGTCTGGGCGGTGTCTGGACCGCAAGGAACCTGATGCTTGAGTGCCCCTATCTTCCGATTCCCAGAGCGAAGTCATTGTTTTTAACAGCTGAGTAGTACTCCATTGTGTACCACATTTCCTGTATCCATTCCTCTGTTGAGGAACACCTGGGTTCTTTCCAGCTTCTGGTTAATATAAATAAGGCTGCTATGAATATAGTGGAATATGTGTCCCTGTTATATATTGAAGCATCTTTTGGGTATATGCCCAGGAGTGGTATAGCTGGGTCCTCGGATAGTACTATGTCTAATTTTCTGAGGAGCTGCCAGACTGATTTCCAGAATGCTTGAACCAGCTTTCACTCCCACCAGCAATGGAGGAGTGATCCTTGTGAGCATCTTTTCTAATCTAGGTTTTTGATCTAAGCCATTGTGATTGGTATGAGATGCACTTTCATGGTCATTTTGAATTGCCTTTCCCTAATGACTAAGAATGTTTAATATTTCTTTAGGTGCTTCTCATTCACTTGAGATTTCTCAGATGAGAATATTTTGTTTAGCTCTGAACTCCATTTTAATAGGGTTATTTGGTTCTCCAGAGGCTAAATTCTTTATTTGTTTCTGTATATTTTATATTTAGCCCTTTATCAGACATAGGGTTGGTAAAGATCTTTTCCCAAACTGTAGGTTGCTGTTTGTCCTAGTGACAGTATCCTTTGCCTTACGGAAGCTTTGCAATTTTAGGCGATCCAATTTGTCTATAGTTTATCTTAGAACCTGAGCAATTTTTTGGTGTTCTGTTCAGAAATTTTCCTGTGAGCCAATGTGTTTGAGCATCTTTCCAGCTTTCTCTTCAATTAAATTTAGAGTATCTGGTTTTATGTGAGGTTCTTGATACACTTAGACTTGAGCTTTGTACAAGATCAGAATAGATCAATTTGCATTCTTCTACATTTTTTCAACTAGATGGTATTGGCTTATTTGTCAGAGATCAAGTGACTTTAGGTGTGTGGATTTAATTATGGGTCTTCAGATCTATTCCATGGATCTACCTGTCTATCCTGTTTCAATACTATGTGGCTTTTATCACTACTGCTCTGCAGTATAGCTTTAGGTCAGGGATGGTGTTTTCACTGTTGTAGGTTTTTTGTTATTGCAGATGAATTTGTGAATTCTCCTTTCAGTCTCTATGAGGAAATGAGTTGGAATTTTGATGGTGATTGCATGGAATCTGCATATTGCCCTTGGTAAAATTACCATTTTTACTATGTTAATCCTGCCAATCCATGAGCATAGGAGATCTTTCCAGATTCAGAGGTCTACTTCAATTTCATTCTTCACAGACTTGAAGTTCTCATTGTACAGATCTTTTACTTCCTTGGATAGAGTGACACCAAGATACTTTATATTATTTGTGCCTAGTGTGAAGGGTATCTTTCCTCTAATTTCTTTCTCAGTCTATTTATCGTTTGAGTATTGGAAGGCTGCTGAATTCTTTGTGTTAATTTTATATGAAGCCATTCACTGAAGTTGTTTATCAGCTGTAGGAGTTCATTGGTGGAATACGGGGATCACATAAGTATACTATCATTTCATCTGTAAATAGCTATATCTTGAATCGTTCCATTCCAATTTATATCGCTTTGACCTCCTTTTGTTGTCTAATTGCCCTGTCTAGAACTTTCAAGTATAAGGACTTGAAAAGATACAACATATTTTCAAGTGAAAAGTCTTAAAAATCAGGAATTCAAGGCCCATTCCTTAACATTACAAAAGCAATAAACAGCAAACAAAAAGCCAGCATCAAACAAAATGGAGAGAAACTTGAAGCAACCCCTCTAAAATTAGAGAGTAGACAAGGCTGCCCACTCTTTCCCTATCTACTCAATATAGTACTCAAAGTTCTAGCCAGAGCAATTAGACAACGAAGTAGTTCAAAGGGATACATCTTATAGGTAGGACAAATTGTAGGTTGAAGATTATGTATCTAGATCAGTGCCCAAATACCTTCACTAATGGCCTCTCCTGATTAAAGGAGGTTGCCAGTTAAGGCTTCACAATCCCAATCTATAGGAGTTCTGGCTATAGTCACTTCTTAGATTTCCAGGAGTTTCCATTGCACTGGGTTTCTAGCTTTTTCCCAAAATAGCACACAATTCCATTTGTTTGTCCCTGTATTTTCTCCCTCCTTCCTCACCCAACATAAACAATCAGGTTCCAATTCCCTAGTCTCTTCCACACATCAGGGGTCTTTTCTATTTCTTCTTCCCAAGGAGATTCATAGGGACCCCTTTGAACTATCCTTATGTGGCCTCTCTGTTTCTTTGGATAGTAACATGGTTATCATTTACTTGAAAGCTAACATTCACTAATAAGTGAGTACATAAAATCAGTGTCTTTGGGGCTTGGTTTATCACATTCAGGATTATTTCTTAGAGTTCAACTCATTTGCAAATCTTATTATGTCATTGTATTTTTATTAAATTATTTTATATATTTACATTCCAAATATTGCCCCTTTTTATGGTCTGCCCTCCCTGAGTACTTCACCCAATCTCCCATCTATTTTGCTTCTGAAAGAGTTTGCCCATCCATGTAGCAACCCCTACTTCACACCTGTCAGCATTCTCCTTTCCTGGGACATCAAGTTTCTACAGGGTTAATTGTATGCTCTCTCATTCAGACAAGGCAGTCCTCTGCTACAAATGTGCCATAGTTGATCAATACTCACATTATACAGAATTATCACATTTTTAATACATTCTTTGGTTTAGGAATATCTATGTTCTTTCCTGTTTCTGGCTATTTCAAATAAAGCTACTATAAACATAATTGAGCAACGTTCTAGTGTTATGTAGGATTGGCAAATGCCTTTGTAAGGCCATTTTTGCCATATTGATCATCTTCTGATAACTTCTTGTATTTCTTTTTGCACAGACGTCAAATTCTTCTCATATATCTCTTTCATTTGCTTTGTTAGAGTTCTGTGAAAAAATATTACATTATTGTGGCTACTACAAAGGGTATTTTTTCCTGATTTCTTCTTCAGCCCTTTGTCTTTTGTATACAGGAAGGTTACTGATTTTGTTTTTAAGTTAGTCTTCTATCCAGACATTTTGGACAAGCTGTTTATCAGCTATAGGAGTTCTCTGGGAGAATTTTTCGAGTGACTTAAATATACTATCACATCATCTCCAAAAAAGAATATTTTGATTTCTTTTGAACTTGTGTTCCATTGATCTCTTTTAGTTCTAGTATTGCTCAGGGTAGAACTTTGACTATGACATTAAATACACATGGGGAGACTGTGCAGTCTTGTCTGGCCCCTCATTTTAGAAGAATTGTTTTGAGAATTTTCCATTTAATTTGAGGCTAGGTATCAGTTTCCTGTCGGTATGTCCCTGTATCCTGGATCTCTCCAAGACTTTTATCACGAATGTGTGTTGGACACTTTCAAAGGCGTCTTCAGCATCTAATGAAATGATTGTGCTGTTTTTCCTTTTGTTTGTTTACATTAAAAGATTTTCACATGTTAAAACATACCTCCGTCCCTGGGATGAAACCTACTTGATCATGTTAAAGGATATATTTGACATACTCTTAAATTTGGTTTGCAAATATTTTAATACATATTTTGGCATGTGTACATGAGGAATATTGATGTGTATTTCTTTGTTGAAGCTTTCTTTGTTTTTTGGTATCAGGGTGATTGTGGCTTCTATTTTTTGTTTTGTGGAACAATTTCAGGAGTAAACATTAGCTCTTTGAAACTCACATAGGATTCTGTGCAAAAACATCTCTATATTGAGGTCTTGAACATATTCATTCATTTCTCATACTTGGTTGTGTTTTTCTAGATTTCTTTTGATTTATTCACTGTAGGGAGTGGCTAAAGATGGTGCCGACATCTGGTAGTCGTTTGTGGTAAACACCTACAGCACATGTGTTGGCATACCCCCAGCACCTACAAGGCCAGGGTGATATTCATGCTAAATAGGTATTTCATACTCCACCAATCCCCAGTGGACAAATTTACAGCCACAGTCTGTTTTGTATATAAGGCAAGTGTCTTTGTTCCTCGGGGTCCCCGTATTAACAATTAGGTGTTCCTGCAATAAAGGCTGTTAAGAAGAGTCCGACGGTGTTGCGTCTTCCTTGCTGGTCAGGGTGGGTGATTCAATTCACTTATGTACATATTTATTTATTCATTTATTTATTTATTCACTTTACATCCAATTCATAGCATGTCCTCATCTCTTATTCACCCCTTCCTTTAAACACTCCCATTATCCCCCGTTCCTTTCTCTTTTGAAAAGAGGTAACTGAGTACAAACCAACATCTACATCAAGTTTCTACAGAATTATGCACATCCTCACTCACTGAAGCCAGATAAGACAGCCCAGTTAGGGGAATAGAATCCAGAGGCAATCAACAGAGTCAGGGAAATCCCACACTCCAGTCTTGGTGGACCTGCATAAAGAACAACCTACACATCTTTCATATATGTGAGGGGGTTCTAGGTCTAGCCTATATATGCTATTGCCTAATGGTTGAGTTTCTTGTAGCCCAAAAGAGTTTTCTCTTTTCCTGGGTTTCCCTAATGGATTTGTTTGTTTCCTATTTAAGACGTTGTATCATCTTCATAAGATTGGAATCCAAGTATAAGGTATTTTCCTTGAGCTTCAGCTGTGTTACTAATACCTAGAGTTTGCGGGAGAAGGATAGATGGGCTCTGGTTATACCATAATGCCCTGGGTGCTTTTGTTTGTTACTTACACTGACATATAGTCATATGGGTTTGGGGATTGCGTAGGGTTAAGTGCTAATTTTGGCTTTATCTTGGTGGGAGGATGATTTCCCCTTGTTTTGTTACTTCTGTAATCTTCTGCCTTGAAGAGCTTGTGTTTGTGGTTATCAGAGAGTCCTTAGCTCTAGTGGTATCTCTCCACTGGGGTATTTGGGACCAAAGTAACTTCTGGATTTTGTGGTTTTGGTTCCCGTTGCATCTGGGGTTCTGGAAAATGGCATGGTCTTAGGAATTCTGAATACTGGTTTAGTTTATGGGATTCCCTGGACCTCTGGTTCCTGAGGTTTCTAATACCTGCATAGCCTCTGCTAGAGGAAGAGTCTTTTTCTATCATTGGTTTCAGACTATGGAATTCAGGAGAGGCCTAAATTGAGGTTATATTCATATAAGGAAGGTGCTTTAAATGTAATTCACACAAATTTAAAATTCATAAATAGCACAAAAATGTGTATTATGTCTTAAACAGTTTATTGTGTTGTAAACTTCACTGTTCTAGGTTTTTATTTTGCTTTTGGATTGAGATTCTTTGGTTTTGTTTTCTGAGCTGAGATCTTAATAGTTTGTATAAGGTGTCACTAAGCATTGGTCACAAAACCTATTTTATCTGTTTGTAAATATTTATCTCCCTAGATTAATATGTAAGTGTCTAATTTATTCTGAATTTCAGGTGCACATCCATGTAGAGTATAAAACAAAAAAGGCCTGTACTTGCTATTGAAATTTCTATATGTAGTGAGCAACAAACATGTCAAGCTAAGCTTGCTCTACATTAATTGTTTACATTAATAGTTCACATGGAACAGATCATTCTTTTTTTTTTCATTTCTGCCAACCACTGAGAATAGATGTCTAAGTACAATAAAACATATTTTGGGATGCAGGTATGGAAGAAAATATCCTTCAGGAGCTGAAGAGAGTTATTGATGTCACAGCTCTCATCAAACCATAAACAGTCTTAGAAAGCTGACACATCTAAGGTAACAGATGTGATAGTAGTTTGGCCTTGATCACCAAGGTGATGAAAAACTGTCATTAGAGATTGTTTGGCATTTCCAGAGTCAAACACAAGACTCTCCTTTAGATGAAGTTCTCCATATGAGGGTCTCCTTATTATCGTGCTTTCTCTGCTATGTTTGCTTAGTATCCTGAGTTCATCATCTTTATAAATGGGACACATGTCTCCATGGATATGCAAATCAAAATGTTCTCCATTTCAAAGGTGTAACTGTTTCAAGGTCTTGTTATGTCCACCTTCTATGTCTCCTCTAGCTTCCAGAATCATTCTGCACAAAAGTGTGTTCTCCAGGGACCCGGAGGAAAAATCGCCCAGGACAACCCCTATGCTGCTTTGATTGCATCCCATGTGAGGATGGATATGTGTCAGAGAAACCAGGTAGAGATGGTCACTTTTCCATGAATAGTAATGCAATCAGATTAAACATATCCTGAAAAAGAAATCCTGAAATCATTTTTATAAAATATATAAGAAATATATGGCAATATAATTAACATTTATTAAATTACAAAATATTCTGGGCAGCATGAATGAAGGATAATATTGTTTTCACTACTACAGTTGGAAAAGACTTACAAACATGTACATAAGGAAACACCAAAAAATATAAGATATGAAATATGACTAAAGTCATAAAATCTTGTATTTATTTTTGAACTAGACTGAACACTAGCAGTAGTTAGAGAAAAGTCTTCAAATTGTCCTAAGATACTAAGCACTGAAGGCACGTGCATTGCACAGTGATTGATTGAGACTTGGAATGATGTAATAATGAGCTCAGTTGCTTCTCAGAGGAGGGGACATAGAGAGGTTTCGTCTCTAGAAATATGTTAGAGCAAATTTCTTTATATGTGTATTTATTTTTTGGTGAAGAAACTAAAATTCACTTGCCTTTTGTCATATAACCCGTAAGAGTAATCATGTAAAATGATAAAACAGACTGTGATGGAATAAAGTACCCTGAGCCTTGCACAATTCCCTTGCTAAAGGTCCCACACACTCCGCAAAGAATTCCATCCAGAACTGTACAAACCAGAGGTGTTTAAAGCAAATGTTTGTTTTCTTCAAAACTTTAAATTAACACTGAATTGACCCATTCTATCATCTTTCATAATCTCACCTCAGCTAACTTTTCCTTGTTCAACAATACTTGCTTTTAGAGCCTCCCTTGAGAATTACCCTTTTGAAGCTCAGGGACCAGGATTGGTGGTTCTGATTTCCTTTCCATCATCATCCTCAGTACTCAATGATGAAGCATTTAATGTTGGGCACTTTCCAGTAGACAAGTACATAATACTCATCCATTAAGGGATAATACATGACGGAATGAAAATGATAGGGTTTTAACCTGTTGCGTGCTAGTTGTTTCGATTGTTTCATATTAGAGGAAGTGTTTCTCATTGCGTGGCTATTCTCGAGTTGATGAAGACAGAGACATCTTTATTCAATATACTCAGGAGAAAGAAAGGAGCTTACCAATGGAAAAAACAAATCTGAACAGCTCAATTTGAGATGTGATCACTTCCTGATATTGAAAACAACTCACAATTTGTCACAGCATCTGCACCAAGGTCACGTTTATAATTGTAAATTTAAGATATTATATAAATTGTATATTAGATTTCCAGTAAACCTTATTCAGGTCTCTAACTGCACCAGACTGTTCACTGTTAAATATGACAAATTTATTGAAGTTAATCATCAATTATCTACTTATTCTTTTCTCAATAGGCCAAAGACTATGTGAACCATGTGGTGAAGATGACTGGTCCAATCCACAGAAGAACAAGTGTGTGCCAAAGCTTGTGGAATTCCTCACTTATGAGGAGGCTCTGGGCTATGCACTTGTCATCCTTTCAATATTTGGAGCACTTGTGGCCTTGGCTGTCACTGTTGTGTATGTGATCCACAGACACACTCCATTGGCAAAAGCCAATGACCAGGAGCTGAGCTTCCTCATTCAGATGTCTCTGGTTATCATGGTGCTCTCATCCATTCTGTTCATAGGCAAACCATACAATTGGACCTGCATGGCCCGCCAGGTCACTCTGGCACTGGGATTTTGCCTTTGTCTGTCTTCCATTCTTGGAAAGACTATTTCACTCTTTTTTGCCTATAGAATTTCAAAATCCAAAACCCGGCTTATATCCATGCATCCTATTTTTCGTAAACTCATTGTGTTGATCTGTGTTGTAGGGGAGATTGGTGTATGCACAGCTTACTTGATGTTGAAGCCTCCAAAGATGGTCAAGAACATTGAACCTCAGAATGTAAAGATCATCTTTGAATGTAATGAAGGGTCTATACAGTTTCTTTGCTCTATATTTGCCTTTGATGTCCTTCTGGCTCTGTTGTGTTTCCTTACAACCTTTGTGGCTCGCAAGCTGCCAGATAACTATTACGAAGGGAAATGTATCACTTTTGGGATGCTGGTCTTTTTCATTGTCTGGATTTCTTTTGTCCCTGCTTACTTGAGCACCAAAGGGAAATTCAAAGTAGCTGTGGAAATATTTGCCATTTTGGCATCCAGCTATGGCTTGTTAGGCTGTCTATTTCTTCCCAAGTGTTTCATTATCTTGCTGAGGCCAAAGATGAACACGGATGAAACTGTTGGTGGAAGAGTCCCCACTGTTGACAGGAGCATCCAGTTGACCTCAACCTCTGTGAGCAGTGAGCTTAACAACACCACAGTGTCTACTCTTCTGGATGAGTAGAACTGTGAGCTCCAAGTGACATGCAAAGATGGATAATGACCTAGATAAATTTTCTCTTAATGTCGTTTTTAAGCAATTACTAATGCTCAGGGATAATTTTGGGATTTTGGTCCTTTATAAAATAATCTTAGCATGGTAAATAAATTCTTATTCTATTAAATGCCAAATGGCAAGGATTATAATATGACATCATTGAAATTGAATACAATTTCATTAGAACATTTTATGATGATTTTTGAGTAGAGGATATAACAGGTATTAATATCTAAAATAATAAGAAAAAGCTCAAGAAGATATTTTTAGAATTTATTTTCTTCTTTAATAGGTTATCGGAAAAGAAAAACTTCTCAAAGGGATACTGCCTGCTCTGGGATGTTCTAGGAAATCCTATGTGTCCCATTTTTTCTATAACTAGGAAAATGTCAGTTTTAAAACATTCTTCTAAGAAAGAAAAACAAGGGGAATTAAGATGACAGCATAGCAGTTAAGTCTCTTCAGTAGAAAAGATCTTGATTTCAAAGTAAGCTAACCATTACCCAGAACAAGGAAGATGAATATGGAGGAAAAAAGGTCAGGGATATTTGGCGGGAAATTTTGCAGAGTAAAGTAGGATCTAATCACACTGTAGAATGTTATAAAATGTTTTCAATGTCCTATTCTAGAAGAATGCCATATAGATATAGATAGATTATAGATGGTAGATAGGTAGATAGATAGATAGATAGATAGATACATACATACATAGATAGATAGATAGATAGATACATAGATAGATACATAGATACATAGATACATACATAGATACATACATAGATAAATACATAGATAGATCCATTGATAGATAGATCCATAGATAGATAGATGGATAAAGGAACTGATAGATGTTTGATAGAAGAGGCTAAAAATACAATTTCTATAAATAATAACCAACCAAAACTACAGAAGGAACACCCATTCAGAGCCTGCCCCACATGTGTCCCATACATATACAGCCACCCTATTAGACAAGATGGATGAAGCAAAGAAGTGCAGGCTGACAGGAGCTGGATGTAGATCTCTCCTGAGAGACACAGCCAGAATACAGCAAATACAGAGGCGAATGCCAGCAGCAAAGCACTGAACTGAGAACAGGACCCCCGTTGAAGGAATCAGAGAAAGAACTGGAAGAGCTTGAAGGGGATCGAGACCCCATATGAACAACAATGCCAAGCAACCAGAGCTTCCAGGGACTAAGCCACTACCTAAAGACTATACATGGACTGACCCTGGACTCTGACCTCACAGGTAGCAATGAATATCCTAGTAAGATCACCAGTGGAAGGGGAAGCCCTTGTCGTGCTAAGACTGAACCCCAGTGAACGTGATTGTTGGGGGAGGGCGGCAATGGGGGAGGATTGGGAGGGGAACACCCATAAAGAAGGGGAGGGGGAGGGGTTAGGGGGATGTTGGCCCGGAAACCGGGAAAGGGAATAACAATCGAGATGTAAATAAGAAATACTCAAGTTAATAAAAAAAAATTTAAAAAAAAGTTTTCTATTATTTTTATATCTTACTTTAAAATTTATAACACAATTGCTAGGATGAAAAAAATATTGTTTTAAATTTAAATGCATTTTAAAGCCCTAAAAATGTAAATTATTCTGGGGAAAGGAAGCCTTCGTTCTTCTCTTTAAAAATAAAATAATTCATTCACTAAAAAAAAAAAGAGGCTGAAAGCACAATTTCATAAATAATAACCAATCAAAACTACAGGGGAATATTTGAGCTTATAATTTCAAGATTAAAAGATTATCATTGTCAATTATACACCCACAAGTAATGGAACTATTTTCATGTGTAACGTTAGAGTCTTAGAGTAAAATTTTTATGAAATTTTCAGTCAATCTAACTTTTGTTTATTAAAGATAATGCATTCCTATAAAACTGTCTAATTACTGCTAAAATAAAAATATCTTTCTGTAAAGATGATAATACCCTAGTATTATTTAATTTCTGTAATCTATGACTTACAATGTATTATAATACTTATTACAGCATTGAAATATATTTTCCTTTAGGGAAACATTCTAAGTAAGTTTTCTTGTAAAAGGAATCTCAAAAATTGGGGTGAGATTTCTTTCTGGGGGTGGGCATCTGTGTAGACCTTGACTAGGCATTGGGGATCAGATTAAAATTAATTTCATCAGGTTGAATCATAATTATGTGATTGTTGTCTTGAGAATTAATGTGAAGATTAATCACATGGCAAACAAAATTGCAAACATCTTTCCTAGGGCTGAAAAATATGTGCAGGATAAATATCCATTCTATTCAGTTTTGATTATTAGAGCTATATAAACCCACAGAAGACATATCCACATTAATTAAACCTCTTGGTTCATTATATGGTAGTTAATTCTTTCAAGAAAATACTCAATATGAAAAAAATATGCCAACAAAACAGGTGATAAATCTCAGCTGAAGCTCCTTAAACCAGCCGTAGTCACATCTCTTGTCTGCTTTTCACTTCCCCATGACTCTCCATCATCAATGGAAATATCAGCTGATACAGCCAGATATTAAACACTCTCCAAACAGCTTCCTGATTTCAACAGTTGCCCTTTCATACTCACAAGCATGTTACATAACTCGGGTCAATTTCTACAACTTCCAAACATTCCTGTCACTTGTTGGCTAGTTTGCTTCTCGATTGTGGTTTAAAAACTGACCAAAAACAACTTAGGGGACAGGATTTATTTTATCTAACACCTCTCAGGTAGCACTCCATCACTCTGGTATTTTAAGGCATTAGCACACAACAGGAATCTAGAGTCAGAAAGGAATATAGAGAACATGAAGGAATTCTTGTTGGCCCCCTCCAGGCAGTGACTGGGGATGCTGTTTTCTATTAGACTATTCTCTATCTCCTCACTCTACCCTATGATCTACGACTTCAGAAGCTTTATAGTGGTTTGTGTTCTCAGACTGACAGAATATGCTCAACTCTGAGCATACCTCTAAAAGATTGTTCTCACTCCATCTGCACCCAGCGCTTGGCTATCCTGCAGCCCTAAGGCCCAAAACCTGCCTGCAGAGAGCTGATCTGCCAAGAATATTCTTACTCCTAAGTCCACAGATAGGATTCCACTTTCCCTACACTGACTGTCAAAGGACACACCTGCGGAGAGTGCACAGGACATGGAAGCCACAGGGTGACCTGCAACAGGACCCTTCCAATCCCCATCAGTACCAACATGTCCAGAGAGTTCTCCCAGGAATGCTCTCACTCCTAAGATCACAGGGTCACAGGCCCACAGGCTCATAGGGTAACAAGAAGGACAAGCTCCAACCAGACCAACTAATATCAGAGATACCAGATGGAGTGAGGAAAGCACAAGAACCTAAGCAACAGGAATCAAGACTACTTGGAATAATCAGAACACAGTTTTCTCACAGCAAATACTGGATATCTGAAAGACACTCTTCACAATAGCCACAAACAATATAAAATAACTCGGTGTGACTTTAACCAAGCAAGCGAAAGATCTGTATGACAAGAACTTCAAGTCTCTGAAGAAAGAAATTGAGGAAGATCTCAGAAGATGGAAAGGTCTTCCATGCTCATGGATTGGCAGGATTAATATAGTAAAGATGGCCATTTTGCCAAAAGCAATCTATAGGATCAAGGCAATCCCCATCAAAATTCCAACTCAATTCCTCATAGAGTTAGAAACAGCAATTTGCAAATTCATTTAGAATAACAAAAACCCAGGATAGTGAATAATATCCCCAACAATAAAAGAACTTCTGTAGAATCACCATCTGCAACCTCAAGTGGAATTGCAGAGAAATAGTAATTAAAAAACTGTGTGGTATTGGTACAAGAACACGCAGGTAGATCAAAGGAATAGAACTAAAGTCCCAGAAATGAACCCACACACCAATGGTCACTTGATCTCTGAAAAAGGGGCTAAAACTATCCAATGGAAAAATGACAACATTTTCAACAAATGGTGCTGATTCAACTGCAGCTCAGCATTTAGAAGAATGCAAATCTACCCATTCTTATCTTTATGTACAAAGCAAAG
This sequence comes from Rattus rattus, assembly GCF_011064425.1. Classification (NCBI taxonomy): domain Eukaryota; kingdom Metazoa; phylum Chordata; class Mammalia; order Rodentia; family Muridae; genus Rattus; species Rattus rattus. The sequence goes on from NC_046156.1 coordinate 91,061,891, forward strand.
TTCATGCAGATTGAAGACTTCCACTAAAACCAAATACTCTTAAACTAATAGAAGAAAAAGTGGGGAAGAGCCTCAAACACATAGGCACAGGAGAAATGTTCCTGAAGGGAACATCAATTGCTAATGCTCTAAGATCAAGAATTGACAAATAGGACCTCATAAAATTGCAAAGCTTCTGAAAGGCAAAGGACACTGTAAATAAGACAATACAACAACCAACAGATTGGGAAAAGATCTTAGCCAACCCTACATCTGATACAGGGCTAATATCAAATATATACAAAGAACTCAAGAAGTCAGCCTCCAGAAAATGAAATAATCTATTTAGAAATGGGGTACCGAGATAATCAAAGAACTCTGAACTGAGGAATATCAAATGGCTGAGGAGCACCTAAAGAAATATTCGATATCCTTAGTCATCAGGGAAATACAAATCAAAACAACACAGAGATTCCACCTCACACCAGTCAGAATGGCTAAGATAAAATGACAGCAGATGCTGATGAGGATGTAGAGGAAGCAAACACTCCTCCGTTGTTGGTGGGATTGCAAGCTGGTGCAACCACTCTGGAAATCAGTCTGGAGGTTCCTCAGAAAATTGGACATTGCACTTCCTGAGTACCCAGCTATACCACTCCTGGGCATAAATCCAAAAGATGCTCCGCATATAACAAGAACACATACTCCACTATGTTCATAGCAGCTTTATTTATAATAGCCAGCAGCTGGAAAGAACACAGATGTCCTTCAACAGAGGAATGGATACAGAAAATGTGATACATTTACACAACTGAGTATTACTTGGCTATTAAAAACAATGACTACATGAACTTCTTAGGCAGTTGGATGGAACTAGAAAATATCATCCTGAGGGAGGTAACCCAGTCACAAAAGAACACATATGACATGTATTCAGTGGTAAGTAGGTATTAGCCCAAAAGCTTCAAACACCTAAGAAAAAAATCCACAGATCATATAAAGCTCAAGAAGAAAGAAGACCACCTGGGCCCAGAGTAGAACCAGTTCAAAAGCTCTCTATACCCAAATACACCCATGGAGCAGAGAGACAGACTATCAGAAGTGCAGACAATCCTGAGTGCTCAGGGAAGACTGCCAATTCTGCTCACATTCCTGGACCAAGAGGAACCTTCCTACTGCCCTCTGCACACTCTGAGCACAAGAACCTAGGAATAGTAAGGGACAGGACCCTTCTGGTTTCTTCCTGTGCCCAGAGCTGAAAGCCAGGTGCCAGGAGAACTGAAACATCAGAGACCATAGGTAAGATCAACTCTTCTGCTTTAAGTGAACCGCCTGAAAGTTTCAAGACACACAAACCCAGGAGCAGTCTGGGACAGGACCTTTCCAGTATCTGCCTGCACCTGCAGTTGACCGGGTCCCACGGCTCTCTGTTCCCAAATACAGTTGAAAGAAAACTGGTCTACAGGAGTGCTGACACACAGGCTTACAGGAGGGTTAAGCCACTGTCAGAGACAGCAAGACAAGCTAATACTAGAGACAACCTGATGGCAAGATGCAAGCACAGGAACCTAAGCAACAGAAACCAAGACTACTTGGCATGATCAGAGCCCAGCTCTCCCACCAAAGCAAATACTGGATATCCAAACACACAAGAAAAGCAAGATGTGGATGTAAAATCACATCTCATGATGATGATAGAGTACATTAAGAAGGACATAAAAGAAATACAGGACAACATTTAATGAAATATAGGACAACACAGGTAAACAAGTAGAAGATCTTAAAGAGAAAGCACAAATATCTCTAAAAGAATTACAGAAAAACACAACAGGTGAAGAAATTAAACAAAATCATCCTGGATTTTAAAATGGGAATAGAAACATTAAAGAAAGCACAAAGGGAGACACCCCTGGAGAGAGAAAACTGAGGAAACAGATCAGGAGTTATAGATGCAAGTATCACCAACAGAATACAAGAGATAAGAGAGAGAATATCAGGGGCAGAAGATACTATAAAAATCATTGACATAACAGTCAAACAAAATGTAAAATGCCAAAAGCTCCTAACCCCAAACATCCAGGAAATCCAGGGCACAAAGAGAAGATCAAATGTAAGAATAATACATACAGAAGAGACTGAAGACTCCCAACTTAAAGGTCCAGTAAATATCTTCAACAAAATATAGAAGAAAACCTCTAACCAAAAAAAAAAAAAATAGATAACCATAAATATAAAAGAAGCCTACAGAACTGCAAATATATTTGACCAGAAGAGAAATGCTTCCCATATTATAATAGTCCAAACACCAAATGCACAAAACAAAGAAAGAATATTAAAAACAGAAAGGGAAAGGGGTAAAGTAACATATAAAGGCAGAACTATCAGAATTATACCAGACTTCTCACAAGAGAATATGAAAGCTGTAAGATCCTGGTCAGATATCATACAGACACTAAGAGAACATTAATAACAGGTCAGTCTACTATATCAAGCAAAACTCTCAATTAACATAGATGGAGAAACAAGATATTCCATGACAAAACAAAATGTACACGATATCTTTCCACAAATTCAGCCTTACAAAGGATAATAGATGGAAAACTCCAACACAAGAAGGAAGACCACACCCTAGAAAAATCAAGAAAGTAATCTCTTTGTAATGAAACCAACAGAAGAGAGACAAGCAAAATTCCACCTCTGACAACAAAAATTAAGGAAATGAAACCTTTCATGATATAAAATACATCCGGAGTGAATCTAACCAGCCAAGTGAAAGATCTGTATGATAAGAACTTCACACCTCTGAAGAAAGAAATTGAGGAAGATCTCAAAAGATGGAAAGATCTCCCATGCTCAATGGCAGGATTAATATAGTAAAAATGGCCAGTTTGCCAAAAGCAATCTACAGATTAAATGCAATCCCCATCAAAATTCCAACTCAATTCTTCATAGAGTTAGAAAGAGCTATTTGGAAATTCATTTGGAATAACAAAACGCCAGGAGAGCAAAAACTATACTCAGCAATAAAAGAACTTCTGGGGGAATCACCGTCCCTGACCTCAAGCACTATTACAGAGCAATAGTGATAAAAACTCTATAGAATTGGTAAAGAGACAGGCAGGTAGGTGAGTGGAATAGAATTGAAAACCCGGAAACACCTATGGTCACCTGATCTTTAACAAAGGAGATAAAACCATCCAATGAATAAAAGATAGCATTTTCACCAAATGGTGCTGGTTCAACTGGAGGTCAGCATATAGGAGAATACAAGTCAACCCATTTTTATTGCCCAGTACAAAGCTTAAGTACAAGTGGATCAAGGACCTCCACATCAAACAGGATACATTCAAACTAATAGAAGAAAAAATGGGGAGGAGCCTCAAGCACATGAAAACTGGGGAAAAATTCCTAAAAAAAAAAAAACTCACCAATGGCTTATGCTCTAAGATCAAGAATCAAAAAATGGGACCCCATAAAACTGCAAAGCTTCCGTAAGGCAAAGAACACAGTCATTAGGACAAAACAGCAACCAACATATTGGGTAAAGATCTTTACCAACACTACATCCAATAGAGAACTAATATTTAATATATACAAAGAACTCAAGAAGTTAGACTCCAGAGAGCCAAATAGGCCTATTAAAAATGGTGTGCAGCGCTAAACAAAATAATCTTAGCTGAGGAATATGAAATGGCTGAGAAGTACCTAAAGAAAAGTTCAACGCCCTAAGTTATTAGGGAAATGCAAAACAAAACCACAATAGGATTATACCTCACACAAGTCAGAATGGCTAGAATCAAAAAAACTCAGGTGACAACAGATACGGGTGAGGATGTGGAGAAAGGAACATTCCTCCATTGTTGGTGGGATTGCAAACTGGTACAACCATTTTGGAAATGAGTCTGCAGGTTCCTCAGAAAATTGGACATTGTATACATGAGGACCCAGTTATACCAATCCTGGGCATATACCCAAAAGATGCTCCAACGTAAAACAAAGACACATGTTCCACTATGTACATAGCAGCCTTATTTATAATAGCTAGAAGCTTGAAAGTACTCAGAGGAATGAATACAGAAATTCATTCCTTCAACAGAGGAATGAATACAGAAAATATCCTAATCTACATAATGGAGTACTACTCAGCTATCAAAAACAATTACTTCATGAAATTCATAGGCAAATGGATGGAACTAGTAAATATCATCCTGAGTGAGGTAACCAACTCACAAAAAACACACATGGTATGCACTCACTGATAAGTGGATATTATCCCAAAAGATCGAATTAACCAAGAAACAAACCACAGACCACATGAAGCTCAAGAAGAAGGATGATGACCAAAGTGTGGTTGCTTCTGTCCTTCTTAAAATGGAAAACCAAAATATTCATAGGAGGGTATATGGAGACAAAGTTTGGAGCAGAGACTGAAGGAATGGCCATTCAGTGCCTGCCTCAACTGGCGATATAGCACAATCAATATACAGTCACCAAAACTAGATAATATTGATGAAGCCAAAAGTGCACACTGACAGGAGCCTGATTTAGCTGTCTCCTGACAGGCTCAGCCAGATAATGTCAAATACAGAGGCAAATGCTAGCAACAAACTATTTAACTGAGAACAGGGTCCCAGTTGGAGGAGTTAGAATAAGGACAGAAGGAGCTGAAGAGGCTTACAACCCCCATAAGAAAAACAATACCAGCCAACCAAGGCTACCATGGCCTAAACCACTACCCAAAGACGACAAATGGACAGACCCAAGGCTCCAGCTGCATATGAAGCAGAGGATGGCCTTGTTGGACACCAAGGGAAGAGAAGCCCTTGGTCCTACATGGCTTGGACCCCAGCCATGTAGGAGAATGTCAGGGGGGAGGCTGAAAGAGGAAGTGTTTGTGGAAGCGGAACTCCCTTGTAGATGAAGTGGAGGGAATGGGATAGGGGGCTTATGGCCAGGAAACCGGGAAAGGGAATAAAACTTGAAATATAAATAAAAATATCCAATAATACAAAATACATGTGTCATAGGTCAAACCCTTTCTCACCTAAAGAGTCTGAACTAATAAAATTTCAGATCAATATAAAAATTTAGTTCAGGGCTATAGAGATGGATCAGTGGTTATACTGTATACTGCTCTTGTAGAGAACCCAAGTTTGATTCTCAGCACACATTCGTGCAGTTCATAATCATGTGTAGGTCCACCTTTATGTGATCTAGTGTCCTGGACATCTGTAACTATGTTTCTATACAACTCACATAAAAATATATTAAAAATATTTTTATTGGTAACATGTCAGTCTGTAAGAATCTTAACACATTGACCTAAATGTTAATCTGTTTAATTCCTTTCTATTTCATTACTAAATGTGCAAAGTGCTAGAAACTTGCTTTGCATGCCTGCATTGACAATGTGGTATGTTGGTCTATCTATTCCTAGGCACCTACAAATTTCACTAACTATATAGGTCTCAGACTGCTGAGATACCTGAAGCCACACTTCTGATCCCAGTTCGGCCTGTGTTTACATGCTTGGGGCACTAAATTCTTGTGTGCGTATGTCTTTAAGGAAAAGATGATTCCAAAGACACTTTTGTTTATATGTAGAAGAAATAAGCAATTATTTCCCAAATACATATTTTTTATAATCTAATTTGTCCCAAAACTCCATTTGTATGGAATAAGTAGGGAGAGAGTGGGCAGCCTTGTCTAGTCCCTGATTTTAGTAGGAATACTTCAAGTTCCTCTCCGGTTAGTTTAATATTAGCTACTGGTTTGCCAAATATGGCTTTTACTCTGTTTAGGTATGGGCCTTGAATTCCTGTTCTTTTCAGGACTTTTATCGTGACGGGGTGTTGAATTTTGTCAAATGCTTTCTCAGCATCTAATGAAATGATCATGTGGTTTTGTTCTTTCAGTTTGTTTATATAATGGATCACGTTGATAGTTTTCCTTATATTAAACCATCCCTGCATGCCTGGGATGAAGCCTACTTGATCATGATGGATGATTGTTTTGAGGTGCTCTTGCATTCGGTTTGCAAGAATTTTATTGAGTAACTTTGCAACGATATTCATAAGGGAAATTGGCCTGAAGTCATCTTTCTTTGATGGGTCTTTGTGTGTTTTAGGTATAAGAGTAATTTTGGCTTCATAGAAGGAATTCAGTAGCACTCCATCTGTTTCAATTTTTTGAAATAGTTTGGATAGAATTGGTATGAGGTCTTCTATGAAGGTCTGATAGAATTCTGCCCTGAACCCATCTGGACCTGGGCTCTTTTTGGTTGGGAGACTTTTAATGACTGCTTCTATTTCTTTAGGAGTTATGTGGTTGTTTAAATGGTTTATTTGTTCCTGATTTAACTTTGGTACCTGGAAATTGTCTAGGAAATTGTCCATTTCTTCCAGATTTGCAAGTTTTGTTGAATATAGGCTTTTGTAGTAGGATCTGAGGAGTTTTGAATTTCCCCTGGCTCTGTTGTTATGTCTCCCTTTTCATTTCTGATTTTGTTACTTTGGACACACTCTCTGTGTCCTCTGGTTAGTCTGGCTATAGGTTTATCTATCTTGTTGATTTTCTCAAAGAACCAGCTTTTGGTTCTATTGATTCTTTGTATAGTCCTTTTTGTTTCTACTTGGTTGATTTCAGCTCTGAGTTTGATTATTTCCTGCCTTCTACTCCTCCTGGGTGTATTTGCTTCTTTTTGTTCTAGAGCTTTTAGGTGTGCTGTCAAGCTGCTGATATATGTTCTCTCCTGTTTCTTCCTGCAGGCACTCAGCGCTATGAGTTTTCCTCTTAGCACAGCTTTCATTGTGTCCCATAAATTTGGGTGTGTTGTACCTTCATTTCATTAAATCCTAATAAGTCTTTAATTTCTTTCTTTATTTCTTCCTTGACCAGGTTATCATTGAGTGGAGCATTATTCAACTTCCATCCCTATGTGGGCATTCTCTCCTTATTGTTGTTGAACATTAGCTTTAGCCCTTGCTAGTCTTATAAGACCCATGGGATTATTTCTATCTTACTTTATCTTTTGAGGCCTGTTTTATGACCAAGTATATGGTCAATTTTTGAGAAAGTACCATGAGGTGGTGAGAAGAAGGAATATCCTTTTGTTTTAGGATAGAATCTTCTGTAAATATCTCTTAAGTCCATTTGGTTCATGACTTCTCTAAGTCTGTCTATGTCTCTGTTTAATTTCTGTTTCCATGATCTATCTATTGATGAGAGTAGGGTGTTGAAATCACATACTATTATTGTGTGAGATGCAATGTGTGCTTTGAGCTTTAGTAAGGTTCCTTTTATGTATGTACAACCCTTGTATTTTGAGTATAGATATTTAGGATTGAGGGTTCATCTTGGTGGATTTTTCCTTTGAATGATATGAAGTGTCCTTCTTTATCTTTTTTGTTGACTTTTGGTTGAAAATCGATTTTATTGGATATTAGAATGGCTTCTTCAGGTCAATTGTTTGGAAAGTTGTTTTCCAGTTTTTTTCTCTGAGGTACTGTCTCTCTTTGTCTCTGACGTGTGTTTCCTGTAGGCAGCAAAATGTTGGTTCCTCATTCCGTATCCAGTTTGTTAATCTATGTCTTTTTATTGGGGAATTGAGTCCATTGATGTTGAGATATATTAAGGAATAGTGATTGTTGCTTCCTGTTATATTTGGATGTGAGGTTATGTTTGTGTGCTTGTCTTCTCTTTGTTTTGTTGCAAAGACGATTAGTTTCTTGCTTTTTCAGGGTGTAGATTGCCTCCCTGTGTTGGGCTTTCTCATTTATTATCCTTTGTAGGGCTGGATTTGGAGAAAGATACTGTGTAAATTTGGTTTTGTCATGGAATATCTTGGTTTCTCCATCTATGTTAATTGAGAGTTTTGTTGAATACAGTAACCTGGGCTGACATTTGTGTTCTCTTAGGGTCTGTATTACATCTGTCCAGGATCTTCTGTCTTTCATAGTCTCTGGTGAGAAATCTGTTGCAATTCTGATTGTTCTTCCTTTATATGTTACTTGACCTTTTTCCCTTACTGCTTTTAATATTCTTTCTTTGTTTTGTGCATTTGGTGTTTTGACTATTATGTGATGGGAGGAGCTTCTTTTCTGGTCCAATTTATTTGGAGTTCTGTAGGCTTCTTGTATGTTTATGCACATCTCTTTCTTTAGGTTAGTGAAGTTTTCTTCTATGATTTTGTTGAAGATATTTACTGGTCCTTTGAGCTGGGAGTCTTCACTCTCTTCTATACCTATTATCCTTCGGTTTGATCTTCTGATTGTGTCCTGGATTTCCTGTGTGTTTTGGGCCAGTAGCTTTTTCCGTTTTACATTATCTTTGACAGTTGTGTCAATGATTTCTATGGATTCTTCTGCTTCTGAGATCTCTCTTCTGTATCTTGCATTCTGTTGGTGATGCTTGTATCTGCGGCTCCTTGTCTCTTCCTTTGATTTTCTATTTCCAGGGTTGTCTCACCTCATGCTTTCTTTATTACTTCTATTTCCATTTTTAATTCCTTTACCTGTTTGATTGTGTTTTCCTGGAATTCTTTCAGGGATTTTTGTGATTCCTCTCTGTAGGCTTCTACTTGTTTATTTATGTTTTCCTGTGTTTCTCTAAGGGAGTTCTTCATGTCTTTCTTGAAGTCCTCTAGCATCATGATCAAATGTGATTTTAAATCTATATCTTGCTTTTCTGGTGTGTTTGGATATTCAGTGTTTGCTTTGGTGGGAGAGTTGGGCTCTGATGATGCCATGTAGTCTTGGTTTCTGTTGCTTGGGTTACTGCGCTTGTCTCAGGTTGTCTCTGGTGTTACCTTGTTCTGGTATTTCTGACAGTGGTTAGAACGTCCTATAGGCCTGTGTTTCAGGAATGCTGTAGACCTGTTTTCCTGTTCTCTTTCAGCCAGTTACGGGAACAGAGTTTCTGCTTTCCAGCATGTAGCTGTTCCTGTCTACACCTGGTCTTCATGTGTTCCTGTGGGCCTGTGTCCTAAGTCCACCAGGCAAGTCACTTGGAGCAGAAAAGTTGGTCTTCCTTCTCATCCAGAGCCTGGAGTCACTTCTCAGATCTGGGTTTCAACTCTCTGTGAGGGCAGCAACCAGAAGGGCCTGCCCCACCTTCACTCGGGACCCTGTGCACAGGGGCCCAGGTGGTGCTAGGTGTTTTCCTCTAGAGTCAGAAATGTGGGCAGAGAGTAGTCTCCTCTGGCTTCCCAGGCATGTCTGCCCCTCTGAATGTCTAGCTCTCTCTCCAACGGGATTTGTGAGAGGGAGCTGTTTGACCAGGTCCCTTCAGATCCGGGTGGTGTCTGGACCGCAGCATTGAACTGCCCTTATATTCCTGTTCCCAGAGGCCCTATATAGTTTCCTTTTGGCCCAGGCTTGTGGACAGGGGTGGGTATTGCTGGTGGTCTCTCCTGCTCTGCAGTCTCAGGAGTGCCTACCTGCCTGGGTGGTGAGCTCTCTCTCCCACGGGGTTTGGGAGCAAGGAGCTGTGAGCCTGTATCAGCGAGGTTCACGCCCCAACTGTTTTCTTTTAATTTTTATACAGTATTCTGCATACATGTATGCCTGGCAACCAAAAGCGGCACAAAATCTCATATAAATGATTGTGAGCCAAGATGTGGTTGCTGGGAATTGCACTCAGGAAATTTGGGAGAGCAGGAAGTATTCTTAAACTATGAGCTATCTCTCCAGGCCCTTACCTGTTTTATATAACCTAGCCGTTTACAATTTTCATACCTGCCCTAAATATTACTATTAATTTATAACATACTTCTTAGTAGCTTTTCTGTTTTTAGTTTAATGACTATGATAATGGATCACTGGGCTGCAATCAATGTCATGCATTATTCCTAGACCTGTCCTGGGTTTATTTTATTGCTGTTACAACAGGGTAAATTCTCCTTACTGAGCGGTACTGGGAACAAAGCCTTCATCAGTAGCCCTATCAATGAAAGAATTTTGAAATCAGAAGACACATTTGAAACACAATATAAAAACTATGAGAGGGGTCTGTGGGAAGTTGTATGGAATGCTGATTTCTGAGCTCAAAATAGCTAATTACATTTGAACTCACATATTATTTGCACAATTCCCTACCTCATAAAAGGGAGAGAAGACCATGTACCCCTAATCCCTCCCAAGGATATTTATGTAGTTGCTGGTTGCTAGGAAAAGAGGCTTACTCTTCAGTAATGAATCAGTGGTAAGGTGTCCATGCTTCTGTATCTGTAAACAAACTCTCGCCCCCACGTATCCTTTAAACAGCCCTAACCATTCTCTCTCTCTCTCTCTCTCTCTCTCTCCCTCCTCCCCCCCTCCCCTCCCCCTCCTCCCTCTCTCTCTCTCTCTCTCTCTCTCTCTCTCTTTCTTCTCTCTCTGTCTCTCTTCTCTTAAACAGAAAGAAAGACAAAGAGAGACAGAAAAGATATCAAAACAGAAAGTAGAAAAGACAAACAAGAGAAAATAAACAGGTAACTATGACTGGACAGGCATGAAAACGTCAAAATGAAACATATGTACATAATAGTTTAATTTAAATTATGTAAAATAAAATGTGGTGATACAATAATTTACATTAACAGAAAAAAAGAAATTTGTTGGACATTGGTTAAACACCCCTTTATTCCAGTCACTCCAAAAAGACAAGCAGAAAAATGGAGTATACCAGAAAAAGAATAGATAATACAGTTCACTCACCTACTTTCATGCAAGGGACTCAAATACCTTTCATTCTTTTGAACACCTGCAATGGGTGAGTAGACAAATTCAGCACAAAAATCAAAATGCATCTGTACACAATCCATTGTGATTCAATTTGGACTCCACAGTCCCCAAAGTCATATGATAACCTAGTTTTCATTTCTCTCTGTGGACTCCTGACCCCAGAAAGGATTCAATTAGAGAAAAACGCAGGACTTTCTGCCCAAAACCTGCTTTGTGTTCTTAGGACCACAAGACCCATCCTCACATCCCATGTACAGAAAAATAGTTATTCATTAATGGTCCTTAACATGGTCTGGGCATGTGGACATCAGGTCAAATGTGTGTGGAATGCCTATCCAAATATTTGTACTGGAATACCAGAATCACCAGGATATATCTTTAAACAGAATACAGGACTCCAGCCCTAGTATATCAGAATCAATGTCTACGTTTGGGCCAGGACCTTTGCCTTCCTTATAGGTTCTCTAATGAAAGAAAGCTGCAGGTTCAGATCCAAAATAGTAACTGTCTTTTCCTTCAAAGAATTCTCATTGGAATATGGCCATACCTAATTTTCTTGCCACATGGTGGCATTAGAGATTCAATACAAACCACATGTGTTAGAAAGCTGAAAGTATCCATAAAACAAGACTATTGATCGCTGTCCTCTGCCCCCTATAAATACAATATAATTGGGAAAAAATATGTGAATCCTTACAAATGGAGTTTAGGGACAAATTATAATTATAATAAAATATGTAATGGGGAAATAATTGTCTATTTCTCTACATATAAATGAAAGTGTCTTTGGAATCATCTTTTCCTTACAGACATAAGCACATAAGAATTTAGTGCCCCAAGCATGTAAAAACAACCCAAACTGAGATCAGAAGTGTGGTATCTGGTATAGAGGCAATATTTCCCTGGTCAGTTCAGGTCTGAGACATATATAGTTAGTGAAATTAGATAGAACAACATACTACAATGTGAATGGAGGTATACAAAGCAAGATTCTAGCAGTTTATGCATTTAGTAATGAAGTAGAAAGGAATTAAAGAAATTAACCTTTAAGTCAATATGCTAAGATCCTTACAGATTGACATGTTACTAATAAAAATATTTTAATATATGTTTATGTAAGGTGTATATAAGCATGATTGCAGGTTTTCCAGGACACTAAATCCATTGAGTTCACATAAAGGTGGACCTACAGATGCTTATGAGCTGCACAAATGTGTGTTGAGAATCAAAGTTGGGTTCTCTATAAGAGCAGTATATACTTTAACCACTGATCCATCTCTATAGCCCTGAACTAAATTTTTTATATTGATCCTACATTTTATTAGTTCAGACTCTTTAGGTGAGAAAGGGTTTGAACTATGACACATGTATCAGGTGTTCTCTTTAAAGCTAACATAGCTACCATGGAGATTTCTAATGTATAATCATGTCATCTTTCTCTGTAGCTACTACCCGCCTCCAATCACAGGTCATCATTTGAAGTTAAAGCCATCATTTGAAATTACCACCTGATGACATATATATTGTGAGAAATGCATTCCTAGGTGATTCTGCATTTGGTCAAAAATCACAGAATCTGATTACTCAAACTACATCAAGCAAATTCTGTGTACTTGCAGATGCCTTGTCATGACCATTGCTCCATCACCAGTAAGTGAGGAGTGCTAAAACAGTGTCTGATTGGCAGATAACCTTAATGAAGAAATGAGGCAATCTCTTCATAATACTTTTAATGTCCAGCTTAGGGTGTATGTCACACTTTGACATGATCTAACCAGACTGTTTCAGTCATTTGTTACTAGCCATATTAATAACCCAGTATCAAAAGAAATTATAGCTATTTCTCAGGAGGCCATGTATGTGTGTTTGTGGACAGTTGATCTGAGTGTGCAGAGACTAGCACCTGAAGCTTTCACTTTGTGCATATTTATAGCCTGAGACTGCTCACTAAAAGAGAGATCTTACTAGAATGAATTCCCCCACCCCATGCTATAGCTAGTAATCATAAGGATGGCCCAGGTGCAGAGGTAGTGGTGCAAGACTCAACATGATATCAGTGTCACTTTATACACATGTGTCTATGTGTCTGTCTTTTCTTCCTTCTCACATCAATACTAGCCAGTGTTCCAGGATCTAAGTCATGACAGGCGACACACCCCAGCCAACTGTAAAACTGTGTTACTAATATTCAGTAAAGGGAGGAAGCACAAAATTTCTCTTGATTAAATAAATATAGTAGAAAATGAACCATGATACAAAAGAGACATGTGTGAGGAAGCAGGAAGTCAGTTATTTCACTCTACATGGATAATATATATATATATATATATATATATATATATATATATATATATATATATACACTTTGGAGAGAAAGGAGAGAGGGGGAGGGAGGGAGAGAGGGAGGGAGAGAGGGAGAGAGAGAGAGAGAGAGAGAGAGAGAGAGAGAGAGAGAGATTTTTTAAATTCAGACATGTATAAACACAAGAAAGTCCTTGAAAATCTGGTGAATTAACAGTTCACCCTTTACTGTGTTCAAAGAATTTAGAGAGAAGTCATTCCTATTGAGTTCTAACAATGCCCAAGCCTTTCCCTGTCATGACATTTCATTACTTATTATTTCAATGCCATTTCTCACTTACTGCTCTAAAAATAATATATCCTTAAAATCATGAAAATTGAATAAAAATTGGTTTAAAGTATTTCATTTCCATGATATACTTTTCTGACTTGGCAAGAGCCTACGCATCACTTTCATACAAACTTTTTTAAGGAAAAGATCAGCCACCTTTCTTTTCAGCACTCAGAAGACAGAAGTGGGAGAATCTCTGAGTTTGATTTATCAAGTGAGGTACACAATAGTCATGGTATACATTGAGACCCAGATTTTAAATGAAAGAGAGGGGGAGGCATAACTCAGGGCCAGCCTGAGCAACAGAATGAGTTCCAGGACAGCCAGGGCCACACAAAGAAACTCTGACTGAAAAACTAAATGGAATCAAACAAACAACCAAAAAGAAAAAGGGAAAGCAAAAATAAGAAAAGTTTGATATGCAATCGTTTTCTTGAAACATTTATAATTATCCACTACTTTAGGATTTCCAGGTTATTTCAGCACTATACTCACATTTTAGGTCATTTGTCACTCATTACTGCCTTACTGATTGCCACTATAAAAACCTTCCTATTTACTTTCTATCTACTTCCTCTGTTATGGATTTGAAAAGCTCCATAGACTTAAGGCCAAAGAGCTAGCTGAGCTGTATCCTAGAAGCTCTGAGGATTTGCTTCTTCGGCTTCACTTAGTGGCTAGAGTCCCAACAATGACCCATTTCTGTTCATTTAGGTTATGTCCTGTGGAGTAGTCTTCTCTGCTACTCTCAAAAAACTGGTAAAAACCTGCAGAAATTATATTGGGAAATATAACAGGCAATGTCTGATGAGCTGTGACTGGACAAGGGATATGGTCCACTATGAGTTCACCACGGTAGATATGAAGCTCTGTCTTCTCAGAAAACCCAACACCATTCTTCAGCTGTATACATGAGCTTTCACTAAATTCATACAACCTTTAAATACTCTTTGTAGATGTTGAGTAGAGTATAGTGGCTCAGATGTTCTCTGTGCTTACTGGCAAAGACAAGTCTGGACAGAATTTCTCCCTATTTTTAGAGGACAAACTGATTACTGCCAGGCTCTTAGAAACCTGCAAGGATGAAACCCAGCAAGGGACATTGGAGGAACACACAGTCACATCTCAGACCCAGGAGGCATGAGTGTTTATATGCAATTAATCATGATGGTTACTATATCAACATCCATATGGCATCATTTGCCTGAGTTCAGGGATTTTTAAACCTAAGTTCAAAATGCTTTGAGAGAAACAATGTCATCTTGATAGGGAATAAAACAAGTTTCCTACTGCTAACTCTGCAGCATTTATAATAGTATGGCATTGAGTTTGAGTCTGGGAAATATGCACCCACAGACAGAGAATTTATGCCACTCAGAGTAAAAAATGGGGGAGTGCTGGGATATTGAAGGGAAAAGAGAGACAAATACTGAAGAGACTAGAGCCACATTCTAAGTACTCAGAATTCACTCATGTCCTTTATTTTTTGGAACTAAAAGAAGACATGGGCTTTTGTATCCCTATCCTAGCTTGCATTTGACTTGGAAACGTATGTCTTCTCATCTATGAAAAGAAAACCAAAACAGTCACCTGAGGTGGCATACTTGGATATGAGGCATTAAGCTCCAATAAATGGACATTTCACAAAACTCCTCCCAGTGAGAGTACAGAGGTAGCATTTGTCACCTTTTGTTGACCTTTGTTGACTTCTATGATTTTAGGATGAAATTACTGTTCCTCTGATAGAAATAAACCAGTATTCTGAAGGGTTTCAAATTGGATACTAAATGCTGCTAGACAAATCAGAAGCCTCTTCAACCTGAATCTAATTCACAATGCAAGAAAGACTAAGTCATAAGGATACCAATTTAAAGGATAAAATACTCATTTTAAAATAAGAATATAACTTAAACAGCATGTCTTAATAATATTATAGTCTCTAGAACACCATTTCCTGTGAGGATTAGGACAAGTCACTGTGGATGATAAACATAATTTGCCAAGAGGTATCCTTGGCAACCAAATGATAATTGTCTCAACACAGCTGCCCTCTGTGAAGGGAGAGAGGCCAAACATGAGTGAGGCATCTTTCTGAGGTATTCTGGTTAGGTTATGGACTGATCTCAAAACCTCAGTAGAGATTCTCATGCTATTAGCACTGAGGAATGGTCCCTAACCAGTGAGACATTTGATTAGATGAAACCGAACTCTGAAGAGCATGTAGGGATCAGGCTATTCACTATGTCTGGTCAGCAATACTTTGAAAGTATAAGGTAGATTATGTGAGGCCCACACACTTTGAAAAATGAAGTCTCTGTAGACACATGGCACACCGATAGCACTTGGTCAATGCAAGAGTGTCACTTCAGGGTGATTTTGAGGATTGAGTCAGTTATGGGGAAATGAGCACAGACTCCTATTCACCAGTAAGTTAGAAATAAGATCCCCTCTTTGGGAAACTCTGGAGTCAGTGAGACATGAACTATGCTTAACCAACAACTAATAAACCTTTCAATGAGGATAGTGGAGGAAGTAAATGTACTTCAAAGTGTGGTGTAGCCAGAATGACTGATGATTCTGACGATATCATGTGAAAAACAAATGCATGTTTGGGTTACAGTAAGAAAAGTACTTGTGAAAGAATTGTTTTTAAAATGAGAAGGGATTTTATTCACTAGTATATTTTTATTCCTTATAGAATTAGAGGCCATGTTCTCATATTCATTGAGATAATATAGAGAAATATGAGATAGTTAAAATTTGCATAACATATAGAGCTCTATTGTGTTGTGTAAGCACTGATTATAACTAAAATGAGTATGGAAACACAAGATAACTGGCTGTAAAACTATAAGAAAGAGGAAAGGCACCACTTTTAACATCTTACGGTGACTGCTTTTTTCCCGAATAAAGATACTAGAAGGCTGGAGAAATAGCTCAACAGTTAAGAACCCTGACTGCTCTTCCAAAGGTCCTGAGTTCAATTCCCAGCAACCACATGGTGGCTCAGAACCATCTGTAATGGGATTAGATGCCCTTGTCTGCTCTGTCTGAAAACAACTATAGTGGACTTACATAAAAATAAATGAGTCTGTTTTTAAAAAAGATACTAGAGAGGTGAAGAAGTAGAAAATGTGTGTAATTTGAAAAATTGGGGATTTAATTTTAAGTGTTCTTTTCTTATCTTTTCTTTCTATTTTTACTGTATTGGGTTATGCTTTAGTCAGTGAATGAACTCAGGAGTATAATACAAGACCCTTATAGCCTAGTGTGTAACTAGATTATACCTGTTTCTAAGTTCTCTATGTAGTACATTCATTTTATTATCAATATTAATATTATAAGTAAAACTTACACAACAAGGATATTTAAAAATTTTTTATTCATTCACCTTAAATCCTAATATCAGCACCTGCTTCTCCTCCCAGTGTCCCCTCACACTGATCTTCCCATTCCCTGCTCCCTTTTTAGAGAAGGGGAAGAGCCCCTCAGGTCATCTTCTTATCAGGTTCCTCTCAGTCCTTTTACCCCACCCCATTCCCACAGCCACATATCAAGTCACTGTAGGATTAAGCATATCCTTTCCCACAGAAGCCAGACAAGGTTGTCCAGTTAGGGAAACAGGGTGCAGAGGCTGGTAACAGATACAAGGTCAGACTCCAATTCAGATTTTGACTGACTCACATGGAGACCAAACTGCACTGGTTCTACATGTGTGCAGGCAACATAGGTCCAGGCCACACTCTCACTTTGGTCGGTGGTTTAGTCTCTGGAAGCCTCCACTACAACCCTCAAATATTGCACAAGACTCCCTGAGCTCCATATGATACAGTGCATAAATTACAACATTCTAAGTAAAATTTATACATCAAGGGTTTTTTTTCTTAGATTTCTACTGGCTCCTTAAAATGTTGTTGGGAGAGAAACCATGTGATCAAATGTTCCACACATTTTTCATGATCCAAAAATTGTACTGAATTTCATTTTGATAACATTCTATGAATTTTATTCTAAGAAGGAGAGGGGAAATGTTTGAAAATGAGGAGAGAGGAAGACTGGGATTCTTGGAACCATGATACATTGACCTGGAAACAAAAAATTTGCCTCTGAGTGAGAGGATAGCAAGCAAGGGAACTGAAATGGCTGGAGATGTGGCTCCACACTGGATTGCCTGCCTAGCACAATAAGATCACAGAGTTGGCTGCAGTGAGACTTGATGAAGCTGACAAAACCATACAAGTGGGAACAGTCTCTACCACAAAAAGTAGCATTCAAACTCAATCTCATGATTGTGTCACTACCATTGCAAAGCATACAGGATAACCAGGTAGCTCCTCTCAAAGGATTGCTCAGCTCCTATTCCAGATCCATAAATTGCAACTGATTGTGACATCTGTGTCTACAACATGAAATGATTTCCTCAGGAGCAGCAAGCAGGTCACTAGGTTAGGCACACGCACACTCCAACACTCCATTACTGTGCTTCCTTAGAACCTGTGTCACTTCAACACTTTCATTATCCTCAAGCTCACCAGATTAAGATGGCTAGCAGAAAGAAGTGCTTGATTCTGGGATTAACTGTATTTTTGTGGATTGGATTATATGCTCAAAATGTAAACCAGAATGAGACATGCAGGTTGTTGCGCAAATTTAATTTGACTGGATACGTAGAAGCTGAAAACCATACTGTTGTTATTGGAGGGCTATTTCCTGTTCACTATAGGACCATGCCAACAAGTGACTCTGATGAGGAAATAGAATCACCCATGTGTGAGGGGTAAGTCACTGTTAAATCTTTAGTTTTTCACATTAATTTGTGTGGGCAGAAAAGAATAGATTGCTTGAAACCTAGATTTCAGTTGAAGTTCTCACTTTGGTAATATCTGCCTTTATCTCAGTTTATAAGGAGAGTGGTTTGCTGTGGTAGGTTCTCAGAAATTCGCTCCTCAGAGGTTCTCTTGGACCAGCAGCAGCAGTATCTAAAAGGTTGTTAGACATATAGAACCAGGAATGCATACCTCCTTAGCAGAAGAAAAGTTACACGATCAGACCTCTGCTGCTGTGTGTGAACACTGAGATCTGAGAAGCAGAGGTGCTGCAGCTTCACTGTTAATTGTTACAAGATAAAGTTCAAGTGGGCAGTCAGGAACTCTGCTGGTGTCTGAGGAAAGATTCATGATAGGATTCTGTAGGAAAATCTGTCCCTACTGCTGTCTCCTTCAAGGTACCATATCAAAAAACTGGAATTACTAATACTCAAATATAGCAATTATTGACAGGCCATATGTCTGTTTTATATGTATCTAACACACATACAAGCATATACAAATTAGACATAAATAATAATAAATAATGCCAGAAATTAAAAGAAAACAAAAACAATAATCTCCAAATACATGGCCATCACAAAACTGCATTTTTATTTGTATATCCATTTTTTGCATCTTTTAAGAATAAACTTATTATTGCTAATAGTATGAGGGGACTAGAGTAAGTAATCATGTTGGACATTGTATATTTTATAGCAGAACTTTCCATGATGTTATGTGGTCATTTTAGCTATTGCAGTTTCTTACATCATTATATCTATTTCAATCACAACTCCTTTACTTTCATACATGTTCCAAATCCAAGTAATTATTAAAAGGAGCAATTTTCAGTACCAAAGAAGTGAGATTTGTGATGAGTCCCTAGCTGACACTTTCTTCATCTCACTAAAAGAGTTCCATTTTACAGTGAAAATACAAAAAAAAGTGAGAGATGACTCTGATATCACAGCAGCAGATCATCCCTTAATCACAGCTGCCACCTCTTTACCATAATGCCCCACACTACATTTCTAAGATTTGAATTACTTGGTTTAGTCTCTAATTTTTATTAGAACTTTGGAAGATTATTTTCATCAAAAGGTCACATGTGAAATGCAATAAAACCTTTTTATTGAAATGATTTTTCTATTTAGCTTGCAGAGATAGATCTTACCATTAACCCTAGTGTGCCAGTAAATTACAATGTAGACTAGGCTTGCCTAGAAATTATAAAATTCCTCCTCATTCTGCCTTATGCTGTGATTAGAAATATGTACATCATATTCTAGGTTTTCAAGTATTTCAATATAAATTCTTTGTCTATTACAAATAATTTGGTGGATCTGGGTAGATGATGGATCAGTAGTTAAGATGACTGGTTGCTCTGCAAGAGGACAACAGTTCTATTCCCAGTACCCACATGGCAGCTCACAACTGTCTGTAACATCATTATACAGACATAGAGGAAGGCAAAACACCAATGCAAATAAAATAAATCAATTATAAAAAAGAATTAATTCTGTTTGTCCTATGAGAGAAATGATGTGAGAAGTAAAATTATCCTCTGGAAAAACTAATTTCATCACTATGGTTTTTTTAAGGATCTGTGTAATATTGAAAATTATGATTTCAGTTGATACTTTTTAGTTTTATATTTTTAACATATTTCTTTAAAATTAGTTCTACACAATTCATTTTAAACTTTAACATTCCACAGTTCCCCTATTCACACCCATTTCCAATGTTCTCCAAGTATTTTGCACTTTCTTCGTGTAACGCAAGTTCTCCTAGTGTGACAACCCCTATACAAGACTCACTTTATGTAGAATTCAGAAGCTAAATTAATGTTAATTTCATTGTGTCATCATTTATTTAACAGTAACTGACTGCTTCATGAATACAAGATTGGGTGTGGAGAAGTTTGATATGGAAAACAACAACTATTTCAAGATACTCGATTCAGGCACCATATGTTAAATTGTACACAAAAGGGAAGATTTATATTATTCTGAAAATATTACAAAGAAATGATACTAAGAAAAGAGTGTCTTATATCTTGCTTTGGTTAAGACACACACAAGTTAAATTTATAACATATTTGAAGAAAAAATTGATACACACTGTGTAATAGTCCTGTGGGAATCATTATAGAAACCAATGAATGAGGAAATTTCTCCCCAAACCTCACATATTTACTTTGAGATGCTTTCCTTGTTAATTGTTAAGGATGCCCCATCCCTTCTATGCAGTTTTAATCATTGTAGAATGGCTACTTCCTATTTCAATGCCTGTTCTGTTCACACTACTGCATCATCTCTCTATTCGAGGATTATTTTAAAGTAGAAAATATTACCATACAGTTCAGAAGCCAGATCTGGATGTTGAAGATTATTCCTGTTTTCCCATTATTGTAAATAACCCACTTTGAGGCAGATAGGTTTTTTCATTTGGAAAGAAATAATTAATAACTTGGTTAATTTAAAGATACAATTACAGGCTCAAGGCAGGTGAATATTTTGTAGACCTTGAAATGAAATCAAAGTTAATTTTGTGTATTTGTTATCTTTCTATCATCTATCATCTCTACCTATCTATCTGTCATTTATCTATCGACTTTACAGCCTGACCACCACACCTCCTCTTCTCGTAGAATTCCCCTCATAAAGTTTCTCCCCCACTACTTATCTTTTTCTCAGAGAATAGGGATATCACTCTGCCTCCCAGGTATTAACCCACCCTGGAACATCAACTCACTGCAGAACTAGAAACATTCTCTCTCCCTGAGGTCAAACAATACAGACCATTTAAGGGAACTGGATCCACAAGCAGTCAAGAGAGTCAGGGAAAGTCCCTAGTCCAGGTCTTGGGAGACTGTCATGAATTCCAAACTGTATGTCTGCTACATTGTGCAGGGAGCCCAGGTCTAGACCTCATATGCACTTAGTAGGTTGGTTCAGTCTGTAGGGCCTTACAAGGGTCAGGGTTGGTTTATTGTTTTGGTCTTTTTGTAGAATCCATATGCTCTCCACATTCATCAATCTTTCCCCCACCTCTTCCACAAGATTGCAAGTAACCAGACTAATGTTGGCTGTGAGACTCAACATCTGTTTTGGTTTGGAAAGGATTTAAGAGACATCTGGAGTTGTTTTAACTACTAAATGAATCCATGAACCTCAAGTTACTGGAGAACTATTTCTATCCTCTCACACTGAAGCCAGCAGAGAGGAGGGTTTGGTCACATGTCTTGCAAACTGCAAAAGATCACAAATGCCAGCAAAGACCACTATGCCCAGCAATATTTTTCCATCATCAGAGACAAAGAAAACAAGATATTCCAAGACAAAATCAAATTTAAACAATTTATATCCCAAAACTCAGCTCTTAGTAAGCACTAGAAATAAGACTTCACTCCAATGAGTCTAACTACACCCAAGAAGTAATTTCACACAAGGAAAACCAAAAGAAGAGAAACAGACACACACTATGATAATACCAACATCAAAATAGCAGCAATTTCCCATTGTTGTTCATTAATATCTCTAAACATCAATGAACTCAATTACCCTTTTAAAAAAAAACACTGGCTAACAAAGTGGATGTATAAACAGGAAAAATCATTCTGCTGTACAGCACAAACACACCTCAACAAAAAAGATAGACACTATCTCAGAGTAAAATACTGAAAAAGTATTGCAAGAAACAATAACAAGCTAGTGTAGACATTCTATATTGCTTTTAAGAGTACTTACTTAGAAGATGTACATTGCCATCAGTGTGCACTTGGAAATTAAGTAACAAGATGCTACAAAATGTTCTGTTCTAGTCTCTTCTGCTTAATGCTTTTCCTTAATGGTGTTACCTCCCTGACTGTCTCAAAATTACTGACCATTTCTATGCTTGACTGTTTTTCTACTTGAAGGGTCTGTCTCCACTTGTAGGAACTCCTCACCACCTGTCTGTCTGCAGTGCTCTCCCCAGCTCTCTATCATCCTTCAAACACATGTTTAGCTGTTATAGTCTAGGATACATGGCTTTTGAATTTCTTTGCTCATGCATTTATTATCATCCAAGTTTTGTTTGAGATAAATGCATGTACATATATATAAATTTTGTTTGATTCTTCGTCCTTACAGAGATCAACATTTTCTGGAAAAAGAAGCAGATAATAGGTTCTTGTTACTGTATTTATAGTATACAACACCACAAGAACTCAACAGCTGAACACTAAATGAAAAGAAAATCCGAACAGAAATAGAAATTAGATAGACTGGTCTGAGGAGATGCCTCAGTTCATAAAATCTTACCTTGCTAGGGAGAGGACCTGGGCTAAAGGCCCTAGATCCACCTAAAAACAGCTTGGCGTGGTGGCAATCTGCTATCCAAAGGCTCAGTAAGCAGAAACAGGAAGACCAATAGGGCTTCCTAAAAGCTGGGCCTAGCCATGTCAAGATTGAGAATCAGTGAGGAACGCTGTTTCTTACATTAAGGTGGAGAGTGACTGAGAAGGACATTTGTCATTGACATCTCCGCACATAACAGAATTTGCACTCACAAAGACAGGAAGAAAAATACAAGCTAACAGTAAATATCTAAATTACTTTTATGTATTTAAGTTACAGGATATTTTAAACTAAAGATATAAAATGAAATGGTACAGCTAGCTACAGAACATAGCAATAAAGCAGTTACTCACATAATTGCTATGTGTTTTGCGAAATTATAGTTAGAACACAGGTGAAAAAGAGGATGAGAAGAGGAGGTTTTGGTGTTGTTTCATGTTGAAGGACTTGGAAACAATATGGTGGTGAAACATAGGAACAATATGTCCCTTTGTAACAAATGCAAAACAAAAAAATGAGAGGCTGATATCTATGTTTGTACATGTGAGTAATAAGAAGACAACTTCAGTTAAACATACCTCAACAATAACTTGTATTTTATAATTGAAACATAGCAGCATACAGAAATTTAAATTCTGATTTTAATAACGTATGCCACAAGTATTCAATGTATTAAAATTATTTCATTATTATAATTAATATTCAGAAGAAAAAGGGCCCAGAATGTGAGAGTCATTGTTTCCAGTGACATTCAATGAAGTGAGGCAGCCTATTCTGAGAGATTGTTAGGTTTGTTTGGTTATGAAAATTGTCAGTAGAAGAATAATTTTGAAAAGAAGAATGAATTTCCAAATGTAGTAGCATAAAAGAGATGTATAGGCCTAGAAAATGTAAACCAGTCACTTATAAAGACTTAAACCCTTTGATATGTACAGAAAATTGAGACACCTGTTGTTCTTTCAGCAAATGCTGTAATCACTCACTCAACTGAAGCTTCTTCCCTGACCTGCTTCCTCTTTTCCTAACCCCATTAGTGGTCACTGACTCACCAAGGCTTTTCATTTCCAGGTTTAATTTCCGGGGTTTCCGCTGGATGAAAACCATGATCCACACAATCAAGGAGATTAATGAGAGGAAGGATATTTTGCCTGAACACACTCTGGGCTACCAGATATTTGACAACTGTTTCTCCACCACCAAAGCAATGGAGTCAGCCTTGGTGTTTCTAACAGGGCAGGAAGAATACAAGCCTAACCTTAAAAACAGCACTGGAAAATACCTCGTTGGAATTATTGGAGCAGGAGGATCAACTATGTCAGTTGCAATTTCAAGAATTCTACAGAGTTACAGTGTACTTCAGGTATTTGGAATAGTGCGCTTAAAAAGAAATGCAAACACTTGCCAGGAGGGGTGGCCCATGCCTTTAATTCCAGAACTTAGGAGGCAGAGGCAGTTGACCTTCTATACGTTTAAAGCCAACCTGTTTAACAAAGTGAGTGCCAAGACAGTCAGGGATGGTGAACAAGAATATGCTGTCTCAAAAAGATCAGGAAAAGAGAGAGAGAGAAAAGAGGAGGGAACATAGGATAGAGGAAGGAAAGTTGGGTGAAAATCTGCCATTACTTCTGGCTCACCATTCATATCCACACATCCTGACCCATTCCTTTCGCAGGCTTTGAAATTATTCTAGATATTTTTTCCAGTAATTAATGCTTTGAAATTACTTATTCTTTCTTTCTTTCTTTATCGCTTTCATTCTTTCTTCATCCTTCCAATCCTTCATTCCTAACTCCCATCATTCCTTTCTTTCCTTTTCTTTTGTTATCCTCCAGATAAAACCCAAAGACCAGTTCCTTTTAGACAAATGCTGAATTAATTTCCCACAAGGACAAATCAAATAAAGCATTTGACTTAGAGAGTTTGAAATATGAGTGGGAAAAATAGGAAACAAAGTACAGTGAAAAAGAATACAAAGAAAGGCGGGCAACTTGGCACATATCTTCAGGCTGAGTTTCATGTAGCTCATCTAAATGGCAGCTGCTATTGAGTTCTATCTGCCCTAAACTCTAATGAGTATCCATTCTTTCATGTCGCTCAAAACAAGTGTTAGGACCTGCATGCACAGGAGTCCTGATAGCAGGAAAATAAAGACAAATGAAAAAAACAGAACACAGTTAAGAAATCAGAAGCAAGACAAGGAGAGCGCATAGAGACCAAGTCATGTGAGTGTGCAGATTAAAACTTGGAATTAGGCCATCATCTCTGCACGTGAGCTGATAAAGCTGAAGAAGAGATTGGATATGCTGACTCAGGGAAGTGAAAAATGTCCAGCACGATGAAGGAAACTGGGAGAGACCTTCCTGAAACTGCTGGGGTCCCACCCATGAACACTAGTGATACTAGGGATCATTATCTTAACTATTGGCAGTCCTGAAATCTTTTTGTTGAAGGGCAACCAAAGTGTTGTCAGAATTGTCCCTATCCCCATCCAGTAAGTAGAAGATCGAGTAGAAAGTCATTGTCTACACAAGGATGTTCAGCCCCCTCTCAAATATTCTGAAGGTATCATTTTCATTTAATTTTTGGCTCCTGCTTCCCACTAACTATAAATATTTCCAATTTTAGGTGGGCTATGCTTCTTCCTCCTCAATTCTCAGTGACATTTCTAAATTTCCAAACATTTTTCGCACAATACCCAGTGATAAGTACCAGTCTGAGGCAATTGTGAATCTGATTATACATTTTGGATGGGTCTGGGTAGGTGCTATTGCAACTGATGATGATTATGGTAAACACGGAGTAAAATTATTTAGGGAAAAAATGGAGAGGTCCCACCTCTGTGTTGCTTTCTCTGAAACTATTCCAAAAGTCTACTCCAATGAGAAAATGCAAATAGCTGTTAATGAAGTAAAGAAATCCAGTGCCAAAGTCATTGTGCTTTATGCAACTGACATTCATCTCAGCCCCTTTGTGCTGGAAGTGGTTCATCATAACATAACTGACAGGACATGGATAGCCAGTGAAGCCTGGATTACCTCAGCTCTCATTGCAAAGCCTGAGTATTTTCCCTATTTTGGTGGAACCATTGGATTTGCAATCCCGAGAAGTGTTATACCAGGATTAAAAGAATTTCTTTATGATATACATCCTAGCAAGGATCCAAATGATCTCCTGACCATTGAATTCTGGCAAACTGCCTTTAACTGTACCTGGCCCAACAGCAGTGTGTCTTACAATGTGGACCACAGAGTGAATATGACTGGTAAAGAAGACAGATTATATGACATGTCTGATCAGCTCTGCACTGGAGAGGAGAAACTGGAGGATCTGAAAAATACCTATCTGGACACATCTCAGCTGAGAATCACAAACAATGTCAAACAAGCTGTGTATCTTATAGCTTATGCCATGGATCGTTTAAGCAAAGCTGACATAACAGAAGAATATAGGGAAAATGTAGCATGTCCAATTATACCTGACTTTGAGTCAGGGGAGGTATGTTATTTGATCCTATGATGTAGCATGATGTAAAGTCAAGATTTTGCTTCCATGCTCATACCATTGAAATTGCTGACTTGCTTCTGTATGATTTTATACCATCATGACTTGTCTGGATGACTTGATTCCTCGAGTCCACATTTCTTACCAAATTACTAGGTTTGTTTTCAATAACAAACCTGTCTCACAAAAAACTAATAATGCATTTTACAAAATAGTCTGTTATTCTTCACAAATATGAAATGTACATTTGTCTAGGAGTAAGCATGTGGTAGTGACTCTGGTTTCCTCCTTTGGTCTCTTTCCTGTTTCCAGCATGCATCTTGTAATCTAAGATCCCTACTTGGATTCCAAAACATCAGATTCATGTTAAGCAAAGAATTTTATGTCCCTCTAGGTTAGGATGCTTCCTAGATATTTTACACAATTTTCCTTACACTCCAGAATTTTGTCTTAAAAAATAGTCTTATCTAATTAAAGGAAAGATTATAGAATGAGGTCTTAATACAATATATCAAGACCCAGACAAAGGATGGATATCAGGGGATAAAAATTATAGCTGGTAACTGAGACATCCACATGTACTCTGCCTTCCTTCATCATCTGTCAAACAATTCATGTTGGTAAATATGAGCAATCTTGGTAAGACTGGTCTCATCCATTTAATTCCTGCATGTTTTTGTCCACCCCCCCCAACACACACACACACACACACACACATATTTACAAAAGAAAGGGAACTTGAGCATCCCTGCTTTGTTCTTGTCAGCCCACAAGAGATCCACTTAACATCACTAATGTGTTACTTCTTATTCACCTGATCATTATCCTTTTACTCTTATAAAAACTCTGTCAATTTAATAGAGGCCACAATGGCTGGGACCCTTGCATTTCCATTTAACTTTCATTTTCAGGTTGGTCAGCACTGCATTCTGTGCTGGAGGTTCTTAGTCACCCAGGTAACTCTTCGTTCTGTGAATCTAAAAAGCTGGTAAATGTATCAATATACAGTATTTTTTAAAAGAAACCAAAGCAGTACCCAGTGTTTACTTAGGTGTCAAGATTATCCTACCAACAGAAAAGACTAGAAAAATCTTTGAAATTCTGTTACTTACTTGAAAATTTCTAAATTACATTGTGTTTTTCTCTCCTCCTTATTTTACTTCTCCTGTTCCTTTGCATCATTCTCCTAGTGAGACAAGTTTATCCTGCATATTTGCATCATTCTGTGGGACTAGGGCAATGCCCAATACCCACCTGGCATTTTTAAATTCTTGAGAATTATTATGATGTTAGAGAAAGATGTTCAACTACACAAAAAATTCAATTCAATGAAACTGTAGAAAGGATGATCACAGCAAGGGTCAGACTGTGGAAGTCTTTGACCATTTATTTGCTTGACTATTGATAAGGAGTGGGGAGAATATTTCATGGACTAAGCATATGTGTTAAATTTTTATGATTTTTGACATGTATCCCATGGGCATTGAGAAGAGACAGGAAAACCATTAGAAGAAAACAAAAGGCCAGGTGACATAAAGTAATAGATGGTAACTAAAACACTTTCTTTTTTTTTTTTTTTTTTTTTTTTTTTTTTTTTTTTTTTTTTTTTTTTTTTCTTTTTTTTTTTTTTTTTTTTATTAACTTGAATATTTCTTATATACATTTCCAGTGTTATTCCCTTTCCGGTTTCAGGCAAACATCCCCTCCTCCTCCCCCTTCCTTATGGGTGTTCCCCCCACCCTCCCCCATTGCGCCCTCCCCCAACAGTCTAGTTCACTGAGGGTTCAGTATTAGCAGGACCCAGGGCTTCCCCTTCCACTGGTGCTCTTACTAGGATATTCATTGCTACCTATGAGGTCAGAGTCCAGGGTCAGTCCATGTATAGTCTTTGGGTAGTGGCTTAGTCCTGAAGCTCTGGTTGCTTGGCATTGTTGTACATATGGGGTCTCGAGCCTTCAAGCTCTTTCCAGTTCTTTCTCTGATTCCTTCAACGGGGGTCCTATTCTCAGTTCAGTGGTTTGCTGCTGGCATTCGCCTCTGTATTTGCTGTATTCTGGCTGTGTCTCTCAGGAGCGATCTACACTTCTGCACTTCTTTGCTTCATCCATCTTGTCTAATTGGGTGGCTGTATATATATGGGCCACATGTGGGGCAGGCTCTGAATGGGTGTTCCTTCAGTCTCTGTTTTAATCTTTGCCTCTCTCTTCCCTGCCAAGGGTATTCTTGTTCCCCTTTTAAAGAAGGAGTGAACACTTTCTTAATATATCCAGTTAGTAAACTTTTTCAGATATATAGCCTTAATTACTACTATAAAGGTCAGGAAAAATAATAATCCTCTTTTTAAAACAAAGGCAAATAATGTTTCATAAATGTATGCCTTGTTGTTGTCACAATATTTAACGGAACCAAAAGACTCCAGATCCCAGTCTTGCTGGTCTATGGAGAGGTTTTGACCACACTAAGGCCTTTTTTTTTTTAAGAAATTCAAGTACAGCAGGTAGGGCAGATGAAGACCAAGGATATGCCCTGTGTGATGAATTTCCTTCATGCTAAGGAAAGCATGCTCTCACTTACCTAATGTTAATGAAGAGAAGAGCAAGTTAGAAAGAGGTTGTTTTCTCATTGAGAATAAAGAATTCTTCTCAAAGTCTGTTTTTCATTCTATAGATTAAAAGTCAGTCCTACGAACTATTGTACCACTCACCAAGGCCATTTCTACATAATGGAAGCTAACAATTCAGAAGCATACTCTCAGAAAAATGCCCTGCTAATCTTTTATAACCCAGCTAAAGTGGAATTTTTCTGAGAAATAAAGAATTTCCAATTTCCAAAATCAATTACTTCTTACTTCTTTGGTTTCCCTCTCAACATTTTTTCTACAAAAGCAACTGTGATGTGACACAACTTTTCCTATGGAGATGCAGCACACACATCTACTCACCCAGATAGGGAGCCCTAAACACCACAATCAGACACCACCGAAGGCCAACTCACTCAATCAATGGATTTTATTGGGGTAACCTAAAGGAATATGGGTGAAGAGTTAGGTACAGGAACAGAAATGGCTCTAAGACAGGTGCAACACCTAGGCCTACCTAGCATGGGTGACAGCTCACAAATCAATCTTTGAACCTTGAGAATAGCTTTCAGGCCGCTCAGTGGTGTGTCCTTCCCTAGTTGGTCTAAATAACTTCCAGGTACCTCAGCTGGCTTCTTTTTCTCCCAGCAGATGGACTGACCTCAAGAGTCTTCTTTGCACCTTGTCTTGTCTGGTTCTTCTTTGCAATTTAACACAGTCTGAGAAGGACTTTCAGCTTTCCTTGCTTACTCTGTGAGGAAGCTACCTAATGAATGTGCTCAGTTACGTGGACTTTAAAGCTATTTTGAGATGTTTGCCTTATTACTTAAAGAGCTTCCCTGAAAAGATGATATGTTTAAATTTGGGAGGAAACAACACCTACATAAACTTATTGAGTTTAATTTTTAGAGTTAATATCCCAGTCTCTCTATTAGACTGAGAGTTTCAAAAGAAGGAATTTATTGTGGACTATTGTATTTTACATAGGGAAAGTGGAGTAAGGGGAGTGAAATTATTTATTCTCTTGTCTCTTGTCTCTTGAAACAAAGATATTATACTGCAAAACCATAGTATATGCTTATTTTACTCTAGCAAATACATACAATTGTAGTATACATCAATGGCATATTAAAATTATCTAAAGACCAAAAGTAAGGAAATATAGGTAAAATTAAATGTCATATATTGTTTAACTTAATATGTCTAAAATACTATTTATTGTGTTGTAATAATTTAATATTTTCATGGTAATAAAATAATAATGTGAAATTATTTACAAGATAGATTCCATCCTTTTTAAAACTTTATAACCCAGAGTGCATGTTACATGCACAGCATATCTCAATTTATCAAACCATTATTTCTGTTTTAATTATCACCTGTGGATAACGAATATCAGAATTGGTAAAAAAAAAAAAAAAGCAATAGAAAAAAGAGAATACGATGAATTACATATGAAATCAATCTACTTTCTTCACAAATCTTTTTATTCTAAGTATTTAAATGCTTACAAATTACTTTTTTTACACTTTTAACTCTTCTCTTATTCCTCATTATTAGCTATGGAAATACTTTAGGGATACAAAATTTACTACACATGATGGAAGAATAATAGAGATTGATTTCTTTGGAGACATAGTACGTGGATATTATGATATTCTCAATTGGCACATGGATAATGCTGGAAATATCGCCTTTGTCAAGGTTGGAGAATACAAATTTACAACTTCAAAATATGAACTTGTTCTTCCAAAGAACTCAACGCTATTTTGGAAGACTGAATCTTACAGGGTTAGTTATTCTGACATGCTTTTGTTTATATATAGAAAGAAAAGTGTAATTTTCAGGCACTAAAGAACTACAAAACATGTAAAACTTTTACCATATTCCAAATCATTTTGCTCAATGAAGCATACGGGTTTTCTGTATTGTTCTCTATCTATTTAAAATGTGAAGAATCCATGTTAAATTAAAATATATAGAAAATTTAATATAATTTAGTAGTATTTTGATATTTTGAGAATGTTTCAAAGGAACATAGTAATTTTATTATCTTTTGAAATAGAAAGGTCATATTTTCCTAATTTGTACTTTTACTATATTAACATGTATTTATTTAACATATCCGTTACCTTTTATGTGATTTTTTTTACATCCCAACTGCAGTGTCCCTCCATCCTTCCCCTACCCTAACCCCACCTTGTTTCTACCCCACCTACATCCACTCCTCCTTTCTTTCTCTTCAGAAAAGGGCAAGACTCCCATGGATATTAACTAAACATGACATATCAAAGAACAGTCAATCTAGACACCTCCATTTGTATTAAGGCTGGAAAGGCAACTCAGTATGAGACAAAGAATCTCAAAAGACAACAAAAGAATTAGACTGACTCTGATCCCACTGTTAGGACTCCCACAAGAAGAGCAAGCTATACAACTCTAACATATATGAAGAGGGCCTAGGGCAGTCCCAGGCAGGCTCCCTGATTGTTGGTTCAGAATGCTGGACTTCTTAAGAGCCCTGGTTACTCAACTCTGTGAGTTTCATGTGTTGTTCTTGACCCCTCTGGCTCCTAGAAGCTTTACCTTTTTCCCTCTTCTGCAGGATTCCCTGAACTCTACCTAATGTTTGAGTTTGGATTTGAGTCTCTGCACTGATTTCCATTAGTTGCAAGATGAAACCATTCTAATGAAAATTGAGCTAGGCACCAGTCAGAGTATAACAGAATACGCTTATACATCATTTCATTGAACATTTTTATTGTTTATTTGTTTGCATTTCAAAGGTTATCCTCTTTTCCTGTTTACCCACCATAAACCCCCTATCCCATAGCCCCACATCCTGTTTCTCTGAGGGTGCTCACCTACCCACACACACACCCACTCCTGCCTCACAACTCTAGAATACCCTCACCTTGGGGCATTGAGCATCCATAGGACCAAGTACCTCATCTCCCATTGATGCCAGATAAGGCAATCCACTGCTACATATGCGGCTGGAGCCATGAGTCCCTCCATGTGTACTCTTTGATTTGTGGCTTAGTCCCTGGAAGCTCTAAGGGGTATGGCTGCTTGATATTTTTCTTCTTCCTATGTTCTTCACCTCCTTCAGTACTTCTCCTAACTCATCCTGAGGCATGCCCCTGCTCAGTCTGCTGGTTGGCTGTAAACATCCACATCTGTATTGGTCAATATCTAGCAGTGCCTCTCAGTAAACAACTGTACCAGGCTCCTATCGAATGCACCTGTTGGCACCAGCAATAGTGTCCAGGTTTGGTGAATGCAGGTGGGATAAATCCCTAGGAGAGGAAGTCTCTGAATGGCCTTTTCTTCAGATTCTACTCTCCTCTTTGCCCTGCATTTCCCTAAGACAAGAGCAAATCCAGGTTAATATTTTTAAGATGGGTTGGTGTCCCCATCCTTCAAACTCGGACCATTCCTAACTGTTGGATATGGTCTCTGCAGGTTCTTTCTCCCCTTTGGTGGGTATTTCAGCTAATGTCATCCCTGTTGGGTCCTGGGAGCCTTTTACTTTCCTGGGATCTGGGACTTTTTAGTTGCTACCCCCAACGTCCCATCCCTCACTACTACATAGCTCAATTCAGTTTCCTGATCCTCTGTACTTCTTCCCCCATTCTCTCCTCCCACACCTGAACCTCCCTCTTTTTCCCTCTCCCTCATCTCTCCATCCCAGATCCCTCTCTTACTCTACCTCCTGTGATTACTTTGTTCCCCCTTCTAAGTATGACTGAAGCATCTACACTTTGGTCTTCCTTTTTCTTCAGCTTCATATGGTCTATGATTTGTATCATAGTTGTTCAGAGCATTTTGTCTAATACCTAATTATCAGTGAGTACATACAATGTGTGTTCTTTTGTGACGAGGTTACCTAATTCAAGATGATATTTTCTAGTTGCATCCATTTGCCCGCAAATATCATGAATTCATTGTTTTTTAACAGCTGAGTAGCACTCCATTGTATAAATGTACCACATTTTCTGTATCCATTCCTTTGTTGAGGAACACCTGGGTTCTTTCCAGCTTCTGGCTATTAAAAATAAGGCTGCTATGAACATAGTGGAGCATGTGCCCTTGTTATGTGTTGGAGTGTCTTTTGGGTTTATGCCCAGGAGTGGTATAGCTGCATCCTCGGATAGTACTATCCGATTTTCTGAGCTGCCAGACTGGTTTCCAGAATCATCGAACCAGGTTTCAATCCCACCAGCAATCGAGGAGTGATCCTTGCCAGCATCTGCTCTAACCTGAGGTTTTTATCTAAGCCATGTGAGATACATTTTCATGGTCATTTTGAATTGCCTTTCCCTGATGACTAAGAATGTTGAACATTTCTTTAGGTGCTTCTCAGTCACTTGAGATTACTCAGGTGAGAATATTTTGTTTAGCTCTCTACTCCATTTTTAATATGGTTGTTTGGTTCTCCAGAGGCTAGATTCTTTATTTTTGGATATATTATATATTTAGCCCTTTATCAGACATACAGTTGCTAAAGATCTTTTCCAATCTGTAGGCTGCAGTTTGTTCTATTGACAGTGTCTTTTGCCTTGCAGAAGCTTTGCAATTTTAAGCAATCCCATTTGTCTATAGTTTCTCTTAGAGACTGAGCAATTAGTGTTCTGTTCAGAAATTTTCCCCTGGGCCAATGTGTTTAAGGACCTTTCCAGATTTCTCTTCAATTAATTTCAGAGTATCTGGTTTTATGTGGAGATCCTTGATCCACTTAAATTTGATCCACTTAGATTTGAGTTTGTATAATGAAATAAGAATAGATAAATTTGCATTCTTCTACATTTTTTCCACTAGATGGTTTTGGCTTATTTGTCAAAGGTCATGTGACCTTAGGTGTGTGAGTTAATTCTGGATTTTCAGATCTATTCCACAGATCTATCTGTCTATCTTGTACCAATACCATGTGGTTTTTAATCAATACTCTTCTGTAGTACAGCTTGAGGTCAGGGATAGTGTTGCCCCCAGAAGTCCTCATATTGTTGAGAATAGTTTTCACTATCCTAGGTTTTTTTCTTGCTGCAGATGAATTTGAGAAGTCTTCTTTCAGTCTCTATGTATAAATGAGTTGGTATTTTGATGGGGATTGCATTGAATCAGTAGATTGCCCTTGGTAAAATGACCATTTTTACTATGTTAATCCTGCCAATCCATGATCATGGGAGATCTTTCCATTTTCAGAGGTTTTCTTTGATTTCCTTCTTCAGAGACATGAAGTTCTTGTTGTATAGGTCTTTCACTTCTTTGGTTAGAGTCATACCAAGACATTTTATATTATTTGGGACTAGTGTGAAGGGTGTCTTTCCTCTAATTTCTTTCAGCTCGTTTATCCTTTGAGAATTGGAAGGGTACTGATTTCTTTGTGTGTAGTTCATATCCAGCCACTTTGCTGAAGTTGATTATCAACTGTAGGAGTTCATTGATGGAATTTGGGGATCACATAAGTATACTATCATTTCTTCTGTAAACAGTCACATTTTGACTCTTTTCATTCCAATTTGGATCCCTTTGACCTCCTTTCATTGTCTAATTGCCCTTGGCTAGAACTTTGGAGTAGTATAAGCATTTGACAAAACATGTTAAACTTCTTGAAAAGTCAGAAACTAAAGGCCCATTCCTAAACATTATAAAAGCAATGAACAGCAAACCAAAAGCCAGCATTTAACAAAATGGAGAGAAAATTGAAGCAATCCTTCTAAAACCAAGGACTAGACAAGGCTGCCCACTCTTTCCCTTCCTATTCAATATACTACTTGAAGTTCTACTCAGAGCAATTAGACAACAAAAGGATGTCAAAGACATATAAATGAGAAAGGAAGAAATCAAGACTTTTCGGTGGTCAGATGGCAGTCTTTTTGGTTCGATTATAGGTTTTATTCTATTCTCTGGGATATCCACCCTCTAGGTCCTGGCATTTCAGGCAGTATCATGTGTGGGATTCCATTGTTGTATGTCTCTCAGTCGGCACCAGCATTTGGTGGCCACTCTCACTATTTCTGGGCAGCCTTTAATACAGAACATCTTATAAGTAGGACAAATTGTAGGTTGAAGATTATGTATCTAGATCAGTGCCCAAATACCTTCACTAATGGCCTCTCCTGATTAAAGGAGGTTGCCAGTTAGGGCTTCACAATCCCAATCTATAGGAGTTCTGGCTATAGTCACTTCTTAGATTTCCAGGAGTTTCCATTGCACTGGGTTTCTAGCTTTTTCCCAAAATAGCACACAATTCCATTTGTTTGTCCCTGTATTTTCTCCCTCCTTCCTCACCCAACATAAACAATCAGGTTCCAATTCCCTAGTCCCTTCCACACATCAGGGGTCTTTTCTACTTCTTCTTCCCAAGGAGATTCATAGGGACCCCTTTGAACTATCCTTATGTAGCCCCTCTGTGTCTTTGGATTGAAGCGTGGTTATCATTTACTTTAAGCTAACATTCACTAATAAGTGAGTACATACAATCAGTGTCTTTTTGGCTTGGTTTATCACACTCAGGATGATTATTTTGAGCTCTACCCATTGGCAAATTTTAATGTCATTGTATTTTTTTTAAATTGTTTTATATATTTACATTCCAAATTTTGCCCCCTTTTGTGGTCTGCTCTCCCTGAGTTCTTCACCCAATCTCCCATCCATTTTGCTTCTGAAAGAGTTTGCCCCACCCATGCAGCAACCCCTATTTCATACCTGCAAGGAACCTCCTTTCCTGGGACATCAAGTTTCTACAGGATTAAGTGTATGCTCTCTCATTCAGGCCAGACTAGGCAGTCCTCAGCTACAAATGTGCCATAGTTGATCAATACTCACATTGAGTAGAATTACCCCATTTTCTTAATACATTCTTTGGCTGAGGAACATGTATGTTGTTTGCTGTTTCTGGTTATTTTAAATAGAGCTACTATAAACATAATTAAGCAATGTCCTAGTGTTAGAGAGAATGACAGCATTTTTTACCATATTCATCCTACTGATCAATGAATATGGCCAAACTTTCCATCTTCTGATACCTTCTTGTATTTCTTTTTACACACACTTCAAATTCTTGTCATATATGTCTTTCCCTTGCTTACTTAGAGTTCATGAAAATATTTTACATTATTTGTGGCTATTATAAAGGGCATTAAATCTTGAGTTCTTCCTTGGCCCTTTTTCTTTTGTATACAGGAAGGTTGCTGATCTTGTTTGTTAAGTTAGTCTTCTATCCAGATATTTTGTACAAGCTGTTTATCAGCTGTAGGAGTTCTCTAGGAAAATATTTGGAGTCACTTATGTATACTATCATATCATCTCCAAATGACAATATTTTGACTTCTTTTCAATTTCTGTTCTATTGATCTCTTTTAGTTCTATTATTGCATTTGTATATAACTTTGACTACTATATAGAATACATATGGGGAGACTGTTCCCTCTTGTCCAGCTCCTTACTTTAGAAAAACTGCTTGGAGTTTCTTCCCATTTAATTTGATGCTAGTTATCAGTTTGCGATGGGTATGTCCCTGTATCCTGGACCTCTCCAAGACTTTTATCATGAATGTTTGTTGGGCTCTTTCTTTTCTTTCCAACTTTATGAAATTGAGTATTTCTTATTTACATTTCAAGTGTTATTCCCTTTCCCGGATTCCAGGGCAAGATCCCCCAACCCCTCCTCCTCCTCTTCTACATGGGTGTTCCCCTCCACACATTCCCCACATTACCGCCCTCCCCCCAACAATCCCGTTCACTGGGGGTTCAGTCTTAGCAGGACCAAGGACTTCCCCTTCCACTGGCGCTCTTACTAGGCTATTCATTGCTACCTATGAGGTCAGAGTCCAGGGTCAGTCCATGTATAGTCTTTAGGTAGTGGCTTAGTCCCTGGAAGCTCTGGTTGGTTGGTATTGCTGTTCACATGGGGTCTCAAGTCCCTTCAAGCTCTTTAAGTCCTTTCTCTGGTTGCTTCAACAGGGGTCCCGTTCTCAGTTCAGTAGTTTGCTGCTGGCATACGCCTATGTATTTGCCATATTCTGGCTGTGTCTCTCAGGAGAGATCTACATCTGTTTCCTATCAGACTCCATTACTCTGCTTCATCCATCTTATCTGGTTTGGTGGCTATTTATGTATGGGCCACATGTGGGGCAGGATGTGAATGGGCGTTCCTTCAGCCTCTGTTCTAAATTTTGCCTCCCTATTCACTCCCAAGGGTATTCTTGTTCCCCTTTTAAAGAAGGAGTAAAGCATTCACATTTTGGTCATCCTTCTAGAGTTCCATGTGTTCTGTGCACCTAGGGTAATTCAAGCATTTGTGCTAATATACAGTTATCAATGAGTGCATACCATGTGTGTTTTTTGATAATTGGGTTACCTCACTCAGGATGATATATTACAGTTCCATTCATTTGCCTATGAATTCCATAAGTCATTGTTTTTTAGAGCGGAGTAGTATTCCATTGTATACAACACTTTCTTGATCCGTTCCTCTGTTGAAGGGCATCTGGGTACTTTCCAGCTTCTGGCTATTATAAAGAAGGCTGCTATGAACATAGTGGAGCATGGGTCTTTGTTATTTGTTGGACCATCTTTTGGGTATATGCGCAAGAGAGGAATAGCAGGGTCCTCAGGTAGGTCAATGTCCAATTTTCTGAGGAACCTCCAGACATATTGCAAGAATGGTTGTACCAGTCTGCAATCCCACCAAAATGGAGGAGTGTTCCTCTTTCTCCACATCCTTGCCTGCATCTGCTGTCACCTGAGTTTTTGCTCTTAGCCATTCTGACTTGTGTGAGGTTGAATCTCTGGGTTGTTTTGATTTGCATTCCCCTTATGACTAAGATGTTGAACATTTCTTGAGGTGCTTCTCAGCCATTCGACATTCCTCAGCTGTGAATTCTTTGTTTAGCTTTGAACCCCATTTTTACTAAGGTTTTTGGCTCCCTGAAGTCTAACTTCATGAGTTCTTTGTATATTTGGATATAAGCCCTCTATCACTTGTAGGATTGGAAAAGATCTTTTCCCAATCTGTTGGTTGCCATTTTGTCCTAACAACAGTGTCCTGTGCCATACAGAAGCTTTGTAGTTTTATGATAATCCATTTGTTGATTCTTAATCTTAGAATATAAGCCATCAATATGCTTCCCCACTTTTTCTTCTATTAGCTGGAGTGTATCTGGTTTGATGTGAAGGTCCTTGATCCACTAGGACTTTAGCTTTGTACAGGGTGATAAGAATGGATCGATCTGCATTCTTCTACATGCTGACCTCCAGTTGAACCAGTACCATTTTCTGAAAAGACTCTCTTTTTTTCCATTGGATGGTTTTGGCTCCTTTGTCAAAAATCAAGTGACCATAGGTGTGTGTTTCTGGTTCTTCAATTCTATTCCACTGGTCTATCTGTCTGTCTCTGTACCAATACCATACAGTTTTTGTCACTATTGCTCTGTAATACTGCTTGAGTTCATGGATAGTGATTCCCCCGGAAGTCCTTTTATTGTTGAAGATAGTTTTAGCTATCCTGGGTTTTTTGTTATTTGAGAAGAATTTACAAATTGTTCTATCTAATTCTAAGAAGAATTGGATTGGAATTTTGATGGGGATTTCATTGAATTTGTAGATCGCTTTTGGTAAAAAAGGCCGTTTTTACTATATTAATCCTGCCAATCCATGAGCATGGGAGATCTTTCCATCTTCTGAGATCTTCAATTTCTTTCTTCAGAGGCTTAAAGTTCTTATCATACAGATCTTTCACTTGCTTGGTTAAAGTCACACCGAGGTATTTTATGTTGTTTGGTACTATTATGAAGGGTGTCATTTCCCTAATCTCTTTCTATGCTTTTGTCTCTTTTGTGTACAGGAAGGCAAAGGATTTATTTGAGTTAATTTTATACACACCCCATTGTTGAAGGTGTTTACCAGGTTTAGTAGTTCTCTGGTAGAACTTTTGGGATCACTTAAATATACTATCATATCATCTGCAAATAGTGATATTTTGACTTTTTCTTTTCCAACCTGTATCCTTTTGTTCTCCCTTTGTTGTCTGATTGCTCTGGCTAGAACTTCGAGAACTATATTGAATAAGCAGGGAGAGATTGGGCAGCCTTGTCTAGTCCCTGATTTTAGTGGGATTGCTTCAAGTTTCTCTCCATTTAGTTTAAATTAGCTACTGGTTTGCCGTATATGGCTTTTACTATGTTTAGTTATAGGCCTTGAATTCCTGTTCTTTCCAGGACTTTTATCATGAAGGGGTGCTGAATTTTGTCAAATGCTTTCTCAGGATCTAATGAAATGATCATGTGGTTTTTATCTTTCAGTCTGTTTATATAGAGGATTACATTGATGGTTTTCCGTATATTAAAACATCCCCTCATACCTGGGATGAAGACTACTTGATCATGATGGATGATTGTTTTGATGTGCTCCTGGATTCAGTTTGCAAGAATTTTATTAAGTATTTTGCATCGATATTCATAAGGGAAATTGGTCTGAAGTTCTCTTTCTTCTCTTTCTTTTGGGTCTTTGTGTGGTTTAGGTATTTGTGGCTTCATAGAAAGAATTCGGTAGCACACCATCTCTTTAATATTGTGGAATGGTTTGGATAGTATTGCTATAAGGTCTTCTATGAAGGTCTGATAGAATTCTGCACTGAACCCATCTGGACCTAGGCTCTTTTTGGTAGGAAGACTTTTAATAACTGTTTCTATTTCTTTTGGAATTATGGGGTTGTTTAGATTGGTTCCTGATTTAACTATGGTACCTGGTATCTGTCTAGGAAATTGTCCATTTCCTCCAGATTTACAAGCTTTGCTGAATATAAGCTTTTATAGGAGGATTTGATGATTTTTTTTGTATTTCCTCTGATTCTGTTGTTATGTCTCCCTTTTCATTTCTGATTTTCTTAATTTGGACATTATCTCTGTGCCCTCTCGTTAGTCTGGCTAAGGGTTTATCTATCTTGTTGATTTTCTCAAAGAGCCAGCTTTGTTTCTGTTGATTCTTTTTATAGTCCTTTTTGGGTCTATTTGTTTGATTTTAGCTCTGAGTTTGATAATTTCCTGCCTTCTACTCCTCCTGGGTGTATTTGCTTCTTTTTTTTTTCTAGAGCTTGTAGATGTGCTGTCAAGCTGCTGATATATGTTCTCTCCTGTTTCTTTCTGCAGACACTCCAAGCTATGCGATTTCCTCAGCACAGCTTTCATTGTGTCCCATAAGTTTGGGTATGTTGTCACTTCATTTTCATTAAATTCTAAGAAGTCTTTAATTTCTTTCTTCATTTCGTCCTTAACCAGGTTATCATTGAGTAGAGCATTGTTCAACTTCTATGCATATGTGGGCATTCTTTCCTTATTGTTATTGAAGACCAGGTTTAGCTCTTGATGGTATGATAGGACACATGGGATTATTTCTTTATTTTTGTACCTGTTGAGGCCTATTTTATGACCGATTATCTGTTCACTTTTGGAGAAAGTACCATGAGGTGCTGAGAAGAAGGTGTATCCTTTTGTTTTAAGATAGAATGTCCTAAAATATCTGTTAAATCCATTTGGTTCATGACTTCTGTTAGTCTGTCTATGTCTCTGTTTAATTTCTGTTGGTATGATCTGTCTATTGATGAGAGTGGGAGCTGAAATCTCCTTATTGTGTGAGGTGCAATGTGTGCTTTGAGCTTTCATAAGGTTTCTTTTATGTACGTAGGTGCCTTTGTATTTGGAACATAGATATTTAGGATTGAGAGTTCGTCTAGGTGGATTTTTCCTTTAATGAATAAGAAGTGTCCTTCTTATCTTTTTTGATGATTTTTGGTCGAAAATCGATTTTATTCCATATTAGAATGCCTTCTCTAGCTTGCTTCTTCAGACCATTGGCTTGGAAAGTTGTTTTCCAGCCTTTCACTCTGAGGGTTTGTTTTTAGTCTCTGAGGTGTGTTTCCTGTAGGCAGCAAAATGTTGGGTCCTCATTGCATATCCAGTTTGCTAATCTGTGTCTTTTTATTGGGTAATTGAGTCCAATGATGTTGAGAGATATAAAGAAATAGTAATTGTTATTTCCTCTTATATTCATGTTTGGATATGAGATTATTTTTGTGTGCTTGTCTTCCCTTTGTTTTGTAGTAAAACAAATAGTTCGTGCTTTTCTAGGCTGTAGCTTGCCTGCTTGTGTTGGGTGTTACAGTTTATTATCCTTTGTGGGGCTGGATTTGTAGTAAAATATTGTGTAAATTTGGTTTTGTCATGGAATATATTGATTTCTCCATCTATATTAATTGAGAATTTTGCTGGATACAGTAACCTGGCCTGACATTTGTGTGTTGTTAGGGTCTGTATGACATCTGTCCAGGATCTTCTGGCTTTCATAGTCTCTGGTGAGAAGTCTCATGTAATTCTGAGAGGTCTGCCATTATATGTTACTTGACCTTTTTCCCTTACTGCTTTTAATATTCTTTCTTCGTTTTGTGCATTTGGTGTTTTGAATATTATGTGATGGGAGGAGTTTCTTTTCTGGTCCAGTCTATTTGGAGTTCTGTAGGCTCCTTGTATGTTTATGGGCATCTCTTTCTTCAGGTTAGGGAAGTTTTCTTCTATAATTTTGTTGAAGATATTTACTGGTCCTTTGAGTTGGGAGTCTTCAATTTCTTCTATACCATTTATCCTTAGGTTTGATCTGCTCATTGAGTCCTGGATTTCCTGTATGTTTTGGACCAGTAGCTTTTTCCATTTTACATTAACTTTGACAATTGTGTCGATGATTTCTATGGAATCTTCTGCTCCAGTGATTCTCTCTTCTATGTCTTGTATTCTATTGGTGCTGCTGGTATCTACGGCTCCTTGTCTCTTCCTTTGGTTTTCTATATCCTTGGTTGTCTCCCTTTCTGCTTTCTTTAATGCTTTTATTTCCATTTCTAATTCCTTCACCTATTTGATTGTGTTTTCCTGGAATTCTTTCAGGGATTTTTGTGTTTCCTCTGTATAGGCTTCTCCTTGTTTATTTTTGTTTTCCTTCATTTCCTTTTTTTTATCTTTATTAACTTGAGTATTTCTTATTTACATTTCAATTGCTCTTACCCTTCCCAGTTTCCGGGCTAACATCCCCTTAACTCGTCCCCCTCCCCTTCTATATGGGCTTCCTGTCCCCATCCTCCCCCCATTACCACCCTCCCTCCAACAATCACATTCACTGGGGGTTCAGTCTTAGCAGGACCAAGGGCTTCCCCTTCCACTGGTGCTCTTACTAGGCTATTCATTGCTACCTATGAGGTTGGAATCCAGGGTCAGTCCATGTATAGTCTTTGGGTAGTGGTTTAGTCCTGGAACCTCTGATTGGTTGGCATTGTTCATATGGGGTCTCAAGCCTCTTCCATCTCTTTAAGTCCTTTCTCTGGTTGCTTCAACGGGGTCCCGATCTCAGTTCAGTGGTTTGCTGCTGGCATTCGCCTCTGTATTTGCTGTATTCTGGCTGTCTCTCTGAGGAGAGATCTACGTCCGGTTCCTGTCTGCCTGCACTTCTTTGCTTCATCCATGTTATCTAGTTTGGTGGCTGTATATGTGTGGGCCACATGTACGGCAGGCTCTGAACGGCTGTTTCTTCTGCCTCTGTTCTACACTTTACCTCCCTATTCCCTGCCAAGGGTATTCTTATTCCCCTTTTAAAGAAGGAGTGAAGCATTCGCATTTTGGTCGTCCCTCTTGAGTTTCATGTGTTCTAGGCATCAAGGGTAATTCAAGCATTTGGGCTAATAGCCACTTATCAATGAGTGCATACCATGTGTGTTTTTCTGTGATTGGGTTACCTCATTCAGGATGATATTTTCCAGTTCCATCCATTTGCCTATGAATTTCATAAAATCATTGTTTTTGATATCTGAGTAATACTCCATTGTGTAGATGTACCACATTTTCTGTATCCATTCCTCTGTTGAAAGGCATCTGGGTTCTTTTCACCTTCTGGCTATTATAAATAAGGCTGCTATGAACATAATGGAGCACGTGTCTTTGTTATATGTTGGGACATCTTATGGGTATATGCCCAAGAGAGGTATAGCTGGGTCCTCAGGTAGGTCAATGTCCAATTTTCTGAGGAACCTCCAGACTGATTTCCAGAATGGTTGTACCATTCTGCAATCCCACCAACAATGGAGGAGTGTTCCTCTTTCTCCACATCCTTGCCACCATTTGCATCCCCTGAGTTTTTGATCTTAGCCATTCTGACTGGTGTGAGGTGAAATCTCAGGGTAGTTTTGATTTGCATTTACCTTATGACTAAAGATGTTGAACATTTCTTTAGGTGTTTCTCACCATTCGGCATTCCTCAGCTGTGAATTCTTTGTTTAGCTCTGAAGCCCATTTTTTTAATAGGGCTATTTGTCTCTCTGCAGTCTAACTTCTTGAGTTCTTTGTATATTTTGGATATAAGGCCTCTATCTCTTGTAGGATTGGTAAAGATCTTTTCCCAGTCTGTTGGTTGCCGTTTTGCCCTAACCACAGTGTCCTTTGCCTTACAGAAGCTTTGCAGTTTTATGAGATCCCATTTGTTGAATCTTGATCTTAGAGCATATGCCATTGGTGTTTTGTTCAGGAAATTTTCTCCAGTGCCCATGTGTTCAGATGCTTCCCCATGTTTTCTTCTATTAGTTTGAGTGTGTCTGGTTTGATGTGGAGGTCCTTGATCCACTTGGACTTAAACTTTGTACAGGCTGATAACTATGGATCAATCTGCATTCTTCTACATGCTGACCTCTCGTAGAAACAGCACCATTTGCTGAAAATGCTATCTTTTTTTCATTGGATGGTTTTGGCTCCTTTGTCAAAAATCAAGTGACCATAGGTGTGTGGGTTCATTTCTGGGTCTTCACTTCTATTCCACTGGTCTATCTGTCTGTCTCTGTACCAATACCATGCAGTTTTTATCACTATTGCTCTGTAGTATTGCTTGAGTTCAGGGATAGAGATCCCCCCAGAAGTCCTTTATTGTTGAGGATAGTTTTAGCTATCCTGGTTTTTTTGTTATTCCAGATGAATTTGCAAATTGTTCTGTCTAACTCTCTGAAGAATTGGGTTGGTATTTTGATGGGGATTGCATTGAATCTGTAGATTGCTTTTGGTAAAATGGCCATTTTTACTATATTAATCCTGCCAATCCATGAGCATGGGAGATCTTTCCATCTTCTGAGGTCTTCTTCAATTTCTTCCTTCAGAGGCTTAAAGTTCTTATCATACAGATCTTTTACTTGCTAGGTTAAAGTCACACCGAGGTATTTTATGTTGCTTGGGACTATTAGGAAGGGTGTCATTTCCCTAATTTCTTTCTCGGCTGGTTTCTCTTTTGTGTAGAGGATGGATACTGATTTATTTGAGTTAATTTTATACCCAGCCACTTTGCTGAAGGTGTTTATCAGCTTTAGTAGTTCTCTGGTGGAACTTTCGGCATCACTTAAATATACTATCATATCATCTGCAAATAGTGATATTTTGACTTCTTTTCCAACCTGTATCCCCTTGATCTCTGTTTGTTGTCTGATTGCTCTGGCTAGAACTTCAAGAACTATATTGAATAAGGAGGGAGAGAGTGGGCAGCCTTGTCTAGTGCCTGATTTTAGTGGAATTGCTTCAAGTTTCTCTCCATTTAGTTTAATGCTAGCTACTGGTTTGCTGTACATGGCTTTTACTATGTTTAGGTATGGGCCTTGAATTCCTGTTCTTTCCAGGACATTTATCATGAAGTGGTGTTGAATTTTGTCTAATGCTTTCTCAGCATCTAATGAAATGATCATGTGGTTTTTATCTTTCAGTTCGTTTATATAATGTATTATGTTGATGGTTTTCCGCATATTAAACCATCCCTGCATGCCTGGGATGAAGCCTACTTGATCA
The DNA here is from genome assembly GCF_011064425.1 of Rattus rattus. NCBI lineage: Eukaryota > Metazoa > Chordata > Mammalia > Rodentia > Muridae > Rattus > Rattus rattus. Next base: position 91,106,309 of record NC_046156.1, read on the forward strand.
TGGTGGATGATTGTTTTGATGTGTTCCTGGATTCAGTTTGCCAGAATTTTATTGAATATTTTTGCATTGATATTCATAAGGGAAATTGGTCTGAAGTTCTCTTTCTTTGTTGGGTCTTTGTGTGGTTTAGGTATAAGAGTATTTGTGGCTTCATAGAAGGAATTCGGTAGCGCTCCATCTGTTTCAATTTTGTGTAATAGTTTGGAAAGTATTGGATCTTCTATGAATGTCTGATAGAATTCTACACGGAACCCATCTGGACCTGGGCTCTTTTTGGTTGGGAGACCTTTAATAACTGCTTCAATTTCGTTAGAAGTTATGGGGTTGTTTAAATGATTTATCTGTTCCTGGCTTAATTTCAGTACCTGGTGTCTCTCTAGAATGTTGTCCATTTCCTGCAGATTTTCAAGTTTTGTTGAATATAGGCTTTTGTAGTAGGATCTGATGATGTTTTGAATTTCCTCTGATTCTGTAGTTACGTCTCCCTTTTTATTTCTGATTTTGTTTATTTGTACACACTCTCTGTGTCCTTTCATTAGTCTGGGTTTATCTATCTTGTTGATTTTCTCAAAGAGCCAACGTTTGGTTCTGTGGATTCTTTGTATAGTCCTTTTTGTTTCTACTTGGTTGATTTCAGCTCTGAGTTTGAATATTTCATGCCTTCTACTCCCCCTGGGTGTATTTGCTTCTTTTTTTTCTAGTTCTTGTAGATGTGCTGTCAAGCTGCTGATATATGCTCTCTCCTGTTTCTTTCTGCAGGCACACAGAGCTATGAGTTTTCCTCTAGCACAGTTTTCATTGTGTCCCATAAGTTTGGGTATGTTGTACCTTCGTTTTCATTAAATTCTAAGAAGTCTTTAATTTCTTTCTTTATTTCTTCCTTGACCAGGTTGGTGATGCTTGTATCTACGGCTCCTTGTCTCTTCCTTTGGTTTTCTATATCCAGGGTTATTTCCCTGTGTCCTTTCCTTATTGCTTCTATTTCCATTTCACCTGCTTGATTGGGTTTTCCTGGAATTTTTTTAGGGATTTTTGTGATTCCTCTCTAGAGGCTTCTACTTGTTTATTTATGTTTTCCTGCGTTTCTCTAAAGGTGTTCTTTATGTCTTCCTTGAAGTCCTCCAGCATCATGATCAAATATGATTTTAAATCTAGATCTTGCTTTTCTGGTGTGTTTGTATATTCAGTGTTTGCTTTGGGGGGAGAATTGGGCTCTGATGATGCCATGCAGTCTTTGTTTCTGGTGCTTGGGTTCCTGCGCTTGCCTCTTGCCATCAAGTTGTCTCTGGTGTTACCTTGTTTTGCTATTTCTGACAGTGGCTTGACCATCCTATATTCCTGTGTGTCAGGAGTGCTGTAGACCTGTTTTCCTCTTTTCTTTCAGCCTGTTATGGGAACAAAGTGTTCTGAATTCAGGTGTGTAGTCGTTCCTCTCTACTGGTTTTCAGCCGTTCCTGTGGATGTGTGTCCTGAGTCCACCAGGCAGTTCACTTGGAGCAGAAAAGTTGGTCTTACCTCTGGTCTCAGGCCTGAAGTCACTCCTCGGGTTTGGGTTTCAGCTCTCTGTGAGGCCAGCAACCAGAAGGGCCTGCCCTGCCTTCTCCTGTCTCCCTGTGCATGGGGGGCCCAGATGGCACTATGTGTTTTCCTCTACAGTCAGAAATGTGGGCAGAGAGAACCTCTGACTTCCCAGGTGTGTCTTCCCCTCTGAAGGTCCAGCTCTCCCTCTCCCTGGATTTGGGTGCAGGTAGCTGTTTGACCAGGTCCCTTCATATCCAGGCATAGTCTAGACTGCAGGGCTCCTGCAACTTGAGTGCCCCTATCTTCCTGTTCCCAGTGGCCCTATACAGTTTCCTCTAGGGCCAGGAATGTGGGCAAAGGTAGGCAGTACCGGTGGGCTCTCCTGCCCTGCAGTCTCAGGAGTGCCCACACATCTGGGTGATGAGCTCTATCTCCCGAGGGGTTTGGAAGTAGGTAGCTGTGGGCCTGGATCAGTGAGGTTCTGGTGCCAGCTAGAAGCCGGAAGTGTCCAGTCCCAGAGGAATTTTGCCTTTGTGTGTCCTGAGTCCTCCAGGCAGGTCACTTGGAGCAGTAAGGTTGGTCTTACTTCTGGTCTTGGGCCTGAAGACGCTCCTCGGAGCTAGGTTTCAGCTCTCTGTGAGTCCAACAACCAGAAGTGCTTCGTGTTGGGCTCTTTCAAAGGCATTTTCAGCATCTAGTGAAATGATCATGTTGTTTTTCTTTCAGTTTATTTACATGGTAGTTAACATGGACAGATTTTCACATGTTAAAACATACCTTTATCCCTGGGATGAAGCCTATTTGATCATGTTGAAGGATATATTTGACACACTCTTGAATTTGGTTTGCAAACATTTAGTACATATTTTTGCATGTATACATGAGGAATATTGGTGTATATTTCATTTTTGAGGCTTTCTTTGTTTTCAGTATCAGGATGATTGTGGTTTCCATTTTTTGTTTTGTGGAATAATTTCAGAAATAAACATTAGTTCTTCTTTGAAACTCATGTAGGATTTTGTACAAAAATCTTTGACCCTGAGGTCTTTCTTTCCTTCTTTCTTTCATTGTTTCTTTCTTTCTTTTTTTGATGGAAAACAGTAATGACTTGATCTGTGTATCTATTTAAAATGTTTATTTACTCTTGATTTAACTTTGGTAAGTGGTATTTTTCAAGAAATTTATGCATTTCTCTTAGATATTCCAATTCAATTATGGAATTGAATTTCATAATATGACATAATGGTCAGTGAATTTTCTCAGTGTCTGGTATTATAGTTTCATTTTCATTTCTGATTTTGTTTATTTGGATATTATCTCCCTGCCATATAACTAGTTTGGATAAAGGTCTGTCTGTCTTGTATATTTTTCTCAAAAAACTAACTCTTTATTTCATCGCCTTCTAATTCTCTTGGGTGTATTTGCTTCTTGTTGTGTAGGAGTTTTCCTGTATGCTGTTAATTTACTAGCATGGCATCTTTCTGATTACTTTATGAAGGCAGTTAATGCTATGAGCTTCCTCTTACAATTGCTTTCATTGTGTTCTATACGTTTTGGGTATGTTGCGCATTCTTTTTCATTGAGTTCTAGCAGGTCTTTAATTTCTTTATTTCTTACTTGATCCTGTGGTCATTCATAGAGAGTTGTTCAGTTTCCTTGAGGTTGTAAACTTTCTATTGTTTCTATTTTTATTAAAATCCTGCATTAATTCATTGTGGTCTGATAAGACACATGAGATGATTTCAATATTCTCATATTTGAGATTTGCTTTGTGAACAAGGATGTATTCAATTTGAAGAATGCTCTATGGTTTGCTGAGAAGAAGATATATCCTTTGTGTTTGCATGAAATATTCTGCAGATACCTGTTAGGGCTTTTTGTGTCCAAACATATGTTACTTCCATTGTTTCTGTTTTTAGTTTCCCTCCAGATGCTTTATCCATTGGTGAGAGTGTGGTTTTGACAACTCCCTCTGTTAATGTATGGGATTCAGTGTATAAATAATCTTCAATAATAATTTAGAAAATATTTTCCTTTCCCTCCAGATGCTTTATCCATTGGTGAGAGTGTGGTTTTGACAACTCCCTCTGTTAATGTATGGGGTTCAGTGTATAAACAATCTTCAATAATAATTTAGAAACTATTTTCCTTTACAAATGTGTGTACTCTTGCATTTGAGGCATAGACATTTCTATTTTGAGGTCTTGAACATGTTCATTCATTTCTCATACTTGATTGTGTTTTTCTAGATTTCTTTTGATATGTATTCATTTATGTACATATTTATTTATTCATTTATTCACTTATTCACTTTACATCCAAATCATAGCATGTCCTCATCTCTTATTCACCCCTTCACTTAAACACTCCTATTATCCCCTGTTCCTTTCTCTTTTGAAAAGAGGTAACTGGGTACAAACCAACTTCTACATTAAGTTACTACAGAATTATGCACGGCCTCACTCACTGAAGCCAGATAAGGCAGCCCAGTTAGGGCAATAGAATCCATAGGCAATCAAAAGAGTCAGGGAAAGTCCTCACTCCAGTTTTTGGGGAACCCACAAAAAGAACATTCTTCATATCTCCCATGTATATGAGTGGGTCCTAGGTATAGCCTATATATGCTTTTAACTAATGGTTGAGTCTCTTGTAGCCCATAAATGTTCTCTGTTTTCCTGGGTTTCCTTAAGGGACTTCTTCATTTCCTCTTTTAGGCCTTGAATCATCTTCATAAGATTGGGTTTAAAATATAAGGTATTTTCTTTGAGCTTCAGCTGTGTTACTAATATCCAGGGTTTGCTGGAGAAGGATAAATGGGCTCTACTGGTACCATATTGCCCTGGGTGGTTTTGCTTGTTTCTTACAGCAGCCTATACTAATCTGGGTTTGGGGATTGCAATTTTGACTTTATCTTATTAAGAGGATGATTTCCCCTTGCTTTGTTTCCTTTGTAATCTTCTGCCTTGAAGAACCTATGGTTGTAGTTATCAGAGAGTCCTTAAGTCTAGTAGTATCACTCCAGTGGGTTTTAGGGACCTGTGTAACTTGTGGAGTTTTGCATTTGGGGTTCCTGTTGCCTCTAGGCTTCTGGAAATAGGCATAGTCTCAGGAGTTTGGAATACTGGTTTGGTTTATGGGATTCTAGGTCTCTCATGGTCCCAAGGTTTCGAATGCTGGCATAGCCTTTGCAAGAGGGAGAGTCTTTTTCTACCATTGTCTTCAGGCTATGGAATTCAGGAGAGGCCGATATTGAGGTTATTTTCATTTAATGAGGCTGATTTATATGTAATTCACACAAATTTAAATTTCATAAAGAGCACAAAAATGCGTATTGTGTATGAAACAGTTTAGGGCACTGTAGGCTTCACTGTTCTAGGATTTTGTTTTGTTTTCAGTTTGGTTTTGGTTTTGTTTTCTGAGCTGAGGTCTTACTAGTTTGTATAAGGTGTCACTAAGCATTGATCACAAAAGATATTTCATCTGTTTGTAAATATTTATCTCCTGAGATTAATATGTAAATGCTTAGATTAATCTGAATATCAGGTGCACATCTATGTAGAATATAAAAACACAAAGAGGCCTATAATTGCGACAGAAATCTCTAAATGTCGTGTACAACAAAACATGCCAAGCTAAGCTTTCTCTACATTAACTGTCTACATTAATAGTTCACACGGAACAGATCATTCATTTTTTCATTTTGTGACAACCACTGAGTGTCTAAGTACAATAAAAAATATTTTGGGGTGCTATTACTGAAGAAAATATCCTTCAGGAGCTAAAGATGGTTATTGGTGTCACAGCTCTCATCAAACCAGAAACATTCTTAGAAAGCTGTTACATTTAAACGAACATATGTGAAAATAGTTTGGTATTTATCACCAAGGTGATGAAGAACTGTCATTAGAGATTGTTTGGCATTTCCAGAGTCAAACACAAGACTCTCCTTTAGATGAAGTTCTCCATATGAGGCTCTCCATATTATTATGCATTATCTGCTATCTTTGCTTAGTATCCTGGGTTCATCGTCTTTATAAATGGGATACATGTCTCCATGGATATGCAAATCAAAACGTTCTCCATTTCAAAAGTGGAAATGTTTCAAGGTCTTGTTATGTCCATCTTCTGTGTTTCTTCTAGCTTCCAGATTCAGTCTGCACAAAAGTGTGTTCTCCAGGTACCCGGAGGAAAAATCGCCCAGGGCAACCCCTATGCTGCTTTGATTGCATCCCATGTGAGGATGGATATGTGTCAGAGAAACCAGGTAGAGATAGTCACTTTTTCAGGAATAATAATGAAATTAGATTAAACATTTCCTCACAAAGAAATCCTGAAGTCATTTTTGTAAAAGTTATAAGCAATGTATGGCAAAATAATTTAAATCTATTAAATTATTAAATATTCTGTGCAGTATGAATGAAGGATAATATTGTTTTCTCTACTACAGTTATAAAAGACCTAAAAACATGTACATAAGGAAACACCAAAAAATATAAAATATGAAATATGAATAAATTCATAAAACCTTCTAAGTATTTGTATTTGAACTAGAATGAACACTAACAGTAGTTGTAGAAAAGTCTTCAAATTGTCCTAAGGTACTAAGCCCTGAAGACACATGCATTGCACAGTGGTTACAGCTTGGACTACTATAAAATACAGCTCAGTTGCTTCTCAGTAGAGGTGACATAGGCAGGTTTGACATCTACAACTATATTAGAGCAGACTTATTTATATTTCTATTTATGTTTTTGTTGAAGAAACTAAGATTCACTTGTCTTTTGTCACATGGTCCACAAGAGTAATCATGTAAAATAGTAAAATGGTCTGTGACAAAAGAAAGCACTCTGAGCCTTGCACAACTCCCTTGCTAAAGGTTCCACACACTCCACCAAGAATTCCATCCAGAGTGGTCCAGACCAGAGGTGTTGAAAGCAAATGTTTTGTTTTGCCCAAATCTTTAACTTAACACTGAGTCAACTCATTCTATCATCTTCCATAATATGGACTCAATTAGCTTTTCCTTGTTAGCCAATGCTTGCTCTGAATTAGCCTTTTTAATTTCAGGGACCAGAAATGGTGGTTCTGTTTTCCTTTAAAGCATCAACCTCATCACTCAATGACTAAGCATTAACTGTTGGGTGATTTAGAGTAGGCAAATACATAATTCTCATCCATGAGGGGATAATACATGAGAGAATGAAAATGCTAGGGTTTTAACCAGCTGTGTGCTAGTTGTTTTGATTGTTTCCTATCAGAAGTTGTGTTTCTCATTACTTGGCTATTCTTGAGTTGATAAAGACAGAGACATTTTTATTCAATATACTCAGGAGAAAGAAAGGAACTTATCAAGAGAAAAAAAAAGAATCCCAACAGATCAAGTTGAGATGTGATCACTTCCTGATATTGAAAACAACTCAGAATCTATCACAGCATCTGCACCAAGGCCACTTTTATGATTGTAATTTTAAGATATTATATAAATTATATAGTAGATTTCCAGTAAACACTGTTCAGGTCTTTAACTGCCCTAGACTATTCACTGTTAAATATGACAAATTTATTGAAAGTAATCATCAATTATCTACTTATTCTTTTCTCAATAGGCCAAAGACTATGTGACCCATGTGGTGAAGATGACTGGTCCAATCCACAGAAGAACAAGTGTGTGCCAAAACTTGTGGAATTCCT